>NC_056745.1:644931369-645231369 GCF_019279795.1 Protopterus annectens | reverse complement strand
TACTGGAGTTACTACGTTTGTTGCCTTTGTGAATGTCTGGCATGTCTCTTCCAGTGTAATTTTTTGACGTGTATATTTTATTTGTATAATAACTCTGTTGTAAAGTATTATTAACTACCATGTACCTTGGAGCTTTTCTCCCCAGTCCTGTGATGAAAATGGGATCCTAGGACCCCATCAGACTTTCCTGGTAAACAAATGTCAAATAAATAAATAAATAGACTGTTTTTATACAGCATTTAGCATAGTCAGACGTAGGTTAAAACTAAAAAAGACAGCTGGGTGCACAAGTCCCAGGATAAAACAGTGCCCAATCCTGGTAAGCACACTAGTGCCAGGACTGGAAAAATGACAGTGTAGAATCTTTAAGACACAGAAACATTAAGGGGAGAATAGCCCCCCTGTTGTAGAAGGAAGTAGTAGTCCACAAAAACCACAAAAAGTGACAGGCCAGAAAAGAGCCATAAAGATTATACAGTAGGCTATTAGGGATAATAAAGAAATGATGTATTGTTACTATTATGCAAGATATCCAGAATTACCAGGTATAAGATATTCAGAAAGATTAAGAGACAAATTAGAGGAAAGAAAAATAATTGCACAAGAAAAATTGTCAGAAGCTTCAAATGAAAATTTGTGTTCATTAATAGAACAGAGCCATAAAAAACATTATATAGACCAAGAAACTTTGGGGCATTTGGAAAAAGAAGGAAGTACAAAAAATATAAAGAACAAAACCTAGAGATTTTTGAAAATTATAAAAAAGGAACATGGACATGAGAAAGAAAAAGAGATCTGATATGGTGGAATATTTATACAAAATAGAAATTCAAACTAATCAATACAAAAAAGAAGCAGCTCCAAACTGAAATTATAGATTACCTGCAACACGAAGGATTTAGTGTAGAAAATTGAACTCTGGTAACATAACAACATGATAGAACAACGAGTCCCTAAATTAAGGAGAAACAGGTGGAATCGGAAGCATCTGATCCTTTGCCACATGAAGATACTCTAGAGCCTTCAGTGGCCAAGCAGTACAAAAGTTCAGTTGGAGTTGCACAGAAAGGAAAGCAACAGGAAACAGTGGCAACTCTGACACAGTCAGTGTTGTGGAGTGATATGCCAGTGAGCTCCCTTATGAAAGAGCAACAGATGACACAGGATGAAGCTGAAGAAAATGTCACAGGAAGATGTTCTGGAACTTTCTGTTGAACGTCTGCAAGAAAAGAAGAACAAAGAATGTGCCGTCAGTTTAGAAGAAAATGATGTAAGGGAAGAGTTCCTTGATTTAATAAAGATGGATTGATATATTAAGTTTGATGAAAGAAATAAATTACTGAAAGTCAATAACACCGAAAATGTTAGAAGTCTGATAAAACAAGTGAACACGATAATCAAGACTATTAACAGAACTTCATGAGATATAACAGAAGTAAGTAGGATATGTTACTGTGCAGCTAAATTAATAACTGATGTCTTACTACAAAAATAAAGGGCAATAAGGGGAAAGAAGGGAAATCAAATGCCATCATGGAAGCAGCAAACAGAGAAAACTGTAAAGCAATTAATACAAGAAATGTCACTGTTAGAAGAGTACAGAAGTGGGAACAGATCAAGAAAAATACTTAGAAAGATGGACTCAATAAAACCATATCAGAACTGACCAGAATTTATTGTATGCTATTGCAAATAATAAACTAAAGATATCAGCACAAGCAGAAAAACTTAGATGTGCAGATAGATATAAAGGAAAAGTACAAAGTAAGCAATTCATTGATGATCCAAAAAACTTTATAAAGAATTGGGAAAGTGAATGGAATAGAATCACCACCAAAAAAAGAAGAAATAGACCCATTTTGAAGACACATGTATGAAGACTATGTGGAACATAACAAAGATGCTGAATGGTAAAAGAACTAAAAGAAACAGTAAGAAGGTCAAATGTACAGGATATGACATGGGATGAAGTAACATCCAGAAAAACTGAAACAAATTAAGAAAAGCTCCTAACTGGAAAACTCCAGGCCCAGATGTAGTGCCTAACTTATTGTTAAAAGTATTAACATCTTTACACAAAGATTTAGCCCTGAGTAAGAACTATTTATATGCACATCCTGAACAGACATGAAACTGGTTAGCAACAAGAAAATGATACTCATCCTTAAGAGTGAAACTGCAAACTATCCTAAAAACTATAGTCCAGTAATTTGTCTTCTGACTGTGTATAAACTGTATACTGGAAATGATGCTGACAGAGTGTGTAGTCATTTAGAAGAAAACATAATCATGGCAAGAGAGCAAAAGGGTAACAAGAGAAAGTCATAAAGAACAAAGGATCATTTTTGTTAAAGTGATAATGTAAAAGGGAAAAAATTAAGTATGGCATACATAGACTACAAAAAAGCATTTGACAGTATCCCACATTCATAGATAAAGGAGTGCTTACAGATGTGTAAGATACACCCTACTTGATAGTTACATTACAGTGACTATGAAAAAGTGGCAAACCACTTTGCAGTTAAGCCATGATAAAGGACAAATTATTATCCCAGGGATAAAACTTCAAAGGGTGATATTCCAGGGTGACTCTTTGTCACTGCTTCTCTTTTGCCTTGCCCTTAACCCAGTAAGCTGTCTACTTAGCAGATTAGGTCATGGTTATAAATTGGCTCTCATAAAACAACAAAGTGTAAAGACTTCTCAGCTTCTTTTTGTGGATGATATAAAACTGTATTGTTTGTCAGCTAAGGAGCTGAAAGTGCAACTGCAAGTGGTCAAAACTTTCACAGATAATATAAGCATGTCATTTGGTCTTGATAAATGTGCAAAAGCAGCATTTAAAGCAGAAAAGCTGCAGCACCAAATAAAATATTAGCCTGGGAAAGGAATGTGATATAAAGGTACTTGAGCAGGTGGGAGTGTATAAATATTTGGGAATTGAAGAATCAGCAATAAAACATGAACAATTGTGAACAAGACTCAGTAAGAAGTATTTTAGAAGACTAAAATTAATGCTGAAAGCTGCCCTCTCTAGGAACAGATTCCAAGCTATAAACCAATATGCTCTTCCTGTTCTAACTTACAGTTTTGGGGTGATTGTCTCCAAAAAGTATTGGATCAGTTGGACAGGAAAGCACAAAATGCTTCATGCTTATCAAATGATATATAAAAATCAGTGTATACCCAGTGTGATTATATGAAGTATTGCCAGCTATGCTTTCAGATATAAATCCTTCTTCAGTGCAGAAGGATTTATATCTGAAAGCTTTGCTGTAATAAAGTATTGACATTCTTGGAGTTGGAATTTTTTTTTTTGTTATTCAGCTTTTATTTTCTAACTTCTGGTGTATCACTACATCGGCCTTTAGTCTTAAGTATTGCCAGCTATGCCAGGAGAAGTAGGGTAGTGGATGTGTAACATATGCTATCACAGCTGGCTGAAATTATGTAAAGAATTATATGTCATTTGTAAATTAAAATGATTTGTACAGATGCTTGTGTTAAAAAATTACTGTAAAGTTGCTTGTGTTAAAAATGCACCAACAGTGGGTCCTGACTGTATTGTAACTTATTAAATGTATATGTTTTAACAGAGGATACTGGAAGAGAAGAGGTTAAACTCAGCTCCAGCTAAATTTGAAAAATAGTAAGAAATTAAACTACTTAATTTAGGCTATAGAGATTGTATCTTACAGTTCTGATTGTAGTCAAGACAAAATGTCTGTGAAAACAAGCACTAGGAAGCCTTCTGTATTGTCTTTAGCAGATAACTAATTGCTACTCTGGAGGAGTAGAAGTTTAAAATTGTTTTATGACTTCCAGAAGCTACAACAGATGTGACCGGAAGTCAGATGACCAGATGTATGTGATGTCATTCTGTAATCCATCACTAAAATAATGTTTTAATACTAGGTGAGACTGAAGTCTCAGAGCAGTCTGTTTCTGGAACCTGACAAAGAAGGACCTCTCACCTACTAAATCTTGCCTTGCTCTAATAAGTGGACCAGTGAACAGTAATTCTTTAGATCAGTGAGGAAAATATAGTGAGGTTAGTTAAGTACTGTTTTCCTGTACCTGTGTGAATCTATTCATCTGTGTTATTTTAATATTTCCTGTGACTGAAACTCTGGCATTTACTGTAAAGAGATATTTAGTATTTCTGTGTTCTTTTCTTATTTATTATTAAATAACTGGCCACTTCTGAAAGCCTTGCTGTTGGACAAACTACCATTTGTACTAATATTAATTTCACTCAGTAAAATTGGGTACCCTTGTAAGAGGCTTAGTGTTGCTGGCTCTGGAGTGTCTGGTGGCATTAACTACCCTATAGTCTGGGCAGAGGGGGCATATCTAGCAAATCTGTGCAAGCCTTTCCTGTGTGTGTGTGTGTATGTGTGTGTGTGTGTGTTTGAAAAATCAAATCTCAAAGAGTGTGTTTGTCAGCTGCTTGGAACAAGGATATGAACTCTGGTTTCATAGAGATATTGCTGGAGGACTTGGCTTGGACACTTGGCTGAGGACCCAACTCTATAGCTATGCCAGTAGGGAGTCTTACTGGGGACCTGGAGGGACACAGAGAGAGAGAATCCCAGACCATGGACTGAGTGTGTTCCCTGTGTGCTTTTAAGGGAAACTGTGCTTGATGCAGAGAGCTACATCTGGAAATACTGAGTGTATCCATTTTTGTTCCAAGTGAACATCCCTCTCCATTGCCAGTGGGGAGGATTACTGGTCCAGAGTGGGGACATCACACCAAGATTATATATTCTTCGTTCTGAGGGAGGTATGGCCCTCCTCAAATCTGATTACTTGTATTGAACTGTAATTGTAGGACTGATACATATCTGCTAACTTCACCAGATCTAAACATGGTGAAAGTTTTAAAACATGAGAAGAACAAGTCTAAGATGATATCCCTGCTTAGTTTAGCATAAGCATATTGGTATCAAGTGAGAATGGAAATCAAACCAGAAGTAGACAAAAATTCGGCAGCAACTGAATGTGCCAAAAAAAGAAAAGAAAGAATATAAGGAGAGGGATCAGATGAGAAGGCAATAAATGTGGAAAAGGTATAAATATAATTCAGAAAACTCCTGGAGCAATCTAATGTCAATCAGGATATGAAAAAGGAATAGTTAAGGAGCAGTGAATTTAAACCAAAAGAAGAAAGGTTAATATTGATGGCCCAGGATAGTGGACCGAATACATATTGGCTTACAAAGTCCGTTGAACATGTGGGAAAAACAGACAAATGCAGATTGTGTAAAACAGAACTGGAAATAGTCTCACATCTTGCTGCTGGGTATGATACTGTAATGGCAGAGGGGCTGTGTACTGAAAGGGATAATAATGTAGCAAGACTGTTGCACTGAGGAACATTACAATACTGAAGTAGCTGAAGAACATTAGAAACATGAGCCACAATGCATTATAGAAAATGATGAAGTTTACAAACAGTTCAAAAATAGATGCGAGAAAACCAGGTACATTAATCCATTAAAAGAATACAAAAATAGCACTGATCATTGGAATTGCTTCACCTGCTGATTACAGTGTTATATGTACTGAGAGGCACAGAGGCATAAAAATACCAGGATTTGCAGGCAGAAACAAGGGCAATGTGGTAGAAAGATACTCAGGCAGTTCCAATAGTATTACAAACAACTGGTCTCATAAAAATTACAGTTGTATTTAGTAATGCTGCTGATACATGTACAGCTGTATGAATTGCAGAAGGAGTCATTTCTGGGCACAATGAATGAAATTTAATCATACCCTGACTTAGGAATGGGATCCATTTCTGACATAGCATAAGAAACCTCCTGACATGGCATTAGAAACCCAAAAGACATGAAGAAATTAACCATACAGAATTATTTCTTAGCTTCAAGTTCCTTGAAACATTTTCCAGAAAGTACTGTTTTTTGAAAAGTGGTCTGTAAGGCTACTAGATACCTTATAGGCCTATAAGCAAGCCACATATCATTCCTAAGGAATCTATATGACACTGAGATAAAGAGATAAAGCCTCCAGTCTTTCTTGGTAGATCAGGTCTTTTAAGCATATAATCTTTTTTGTTACAATCTCTGGGCTTTTTCCACTTACTTTAATTGCTTAGTAAGGTACATCTCAAATGGGGGAGTTGTATTTGATGACAGGTCTAATCAACAGAAAGTAAAATGAGGTAAGGACTTCTTTTTACTAATGTTGTAGAAATATTATGTATTTTACTTTCAGCTTTTTAGGCATACTTCTTTGAGAAAGCTGGTGTGGAATGCAGAAGTGAAGGAAGTTATCAAAAGAAAGAAGTGGAGAAAATAGTGGTAGGACATACCAGGCTAAGAAGGAATACTGGCTGGTTAACAAAGAGCAGTTTCAGTAGCAAAGAACAAGGCACGTTACCAGCTTCAGGAAAGTGACCAAGCAGGTAGCACAAAGGAATTAGGTTGCAAAGATGAAGACAGAAAGATGAATAAAAATGTCATCAGATGCCCTTTACAAGGGATGTTAGTAACACCCTGATCACCAGTCCTTAGGACTGCGCAACAGAGATACTGTCTGATAGAAAAGGAATTGTTAGCAGTCGTAAATGAATATGAACAATTCCACATATATGTATGTCCTAAAGAAGTTCAGGTAGAAACATCCAATAACTCATATTATGACTCGGCATACTTAGCATCTCCAAAGCATGAAACGACATCCCAAGTAATAACAGACTCCTGAGCAGTATAAAACAATTCAAAACTGCAATGAAAGTTCACCTGCTAAAAAGCAACCTATGTAACTGCACTTTATTCACAGGTCGAGTCCTACTTTTTACTTCACTTTTCCCCTCTCCCCTGTACTACTAACTTGCCCCCTCTTTTTTATTTTTCTCTTCCTTGTATTTAACCTCTTTGCTGTCACCCTTTCCTCCTCTAGTTGTTTTCCCTATATATTACCTGCTATTAACCATAGCCACCTTTAAATCCCCTACTACCCAGTAACCTGCTTTTACTATCATCTGAATTAAACTATATTGCACATCTAATCCCCTCTCTTAGGCACTAGCCCTAATTAACTAAACAATGTATTATTTTCCAGTTCTTATAGCAAAAAAATATTTATTTACAAAAGTATTAAACATGTTTTAATTTTTAACATTGTGTAATCACTCTGCATTTCTTTGAATCTCCAGGGTTACCTGATTTCTAAACGTTTTTGTGCCGATTAAAATGTCTATGCTATTATGGCTTTTCTTCCTGGGCCTTCACATAAAATGTTTATGCAATTCCTGTCAGACTTTCCCAGTAAAGAAAAGCAAATCAATCAATAAATATGAGTATGATCTTAAGTATGATTTGAAAGTGAGGTATAGACAGGCAAAGAACTAGCAATAGCAGATACAGTGATATATTCAACATAGAATTGTGAAGAATTGTTAGAAAAAGAAATAATAGTTTCACATCTACTGAGAAAACAAATGCTACAGAGATGCATGAATCATATCTGCAAATAGTAAAGTGAAAACTAAGAGAAAGAGATATTGGGCTAAATTCGTAAAGGTTACTGCAAGGTGTACATGAGGTGTCCATCATGTAGTAAACCTTTGGCATTCAGATACAACCCCAGCATGGTGCTTTTGCATGAAGATGTGTAGCACCAGATCAGGCTGTCTTCACTGGCCATACTACATGCTAATGAGGTAGCCTTGGCGAGAGGCATATGCTAATTGGACATGTGCTCCCCACCTTGAACTGCCTCTGGGAAGGAATCTGAGAAATCACTTTACTGGGTAGATTAGCATGGGTGCTTCTTGCACCACATGACAGTGAACACTACCAAAAGACCATCTTCATCCATTGCAGAAGAGGTGGGGAGTTTAGTGTTAGGGTAGGTTTAAGAGCTGTATGGAGGGGGCTGCATGTATGAGTGTATGTATGAGTGTGTGTCTGTCTGGAAGATTGTGTTAGGGGAGTTATGAGTTAAGTTAGGCATGTGTTTGTGTGTGTGTGTGGGTGAATTAATGAGTGTCTCTGTGTTTTTGTGTGCACCTGTATTTGTGTGTGTGTGTGTGTGTGTGTGTGTGTGTGTGTGTGTGTGTGTGTGTGTGTGTGTGTGTTAGGGTGCTGTCATACTTTTGCATACCCTTAGACTAACGAGCAGAGTCTGCAACATTGGATGTTGAGAACCACTAGAACCCAGTGATAACTGTTTAAAGGAGTGCCTGAGCAGCAGGTGTCCCAAGTTCGATTAGCAGCTTCAGCATCTGAGGCACTGGCAGTGGAGAATGGGCACACCTATCCTGGGGGGGATCTACTTCAGATTGTTGAACTGCTGGAACATCGAACCGCATATGGCCAAGACCATATGCATGAAACCTCGGAACATTGAAACCTAAATAGAAAAAAAATCTGTTTTTCTTTTCTTCTGCTGCAGCGGGGGGGGGGGGTTTGCACCCTGCACCCCCCACACCTTTACTACTTAAATATACCAACTCCAAGATTGCACTTACATTGAAGTTAATGGGAATTTTTCCGTACGACGATCTCCATGCAAACAGTTCAATGCTCTAAAAACAGATGATGTATCCGTCTTGGTGATCCACAGTTTGATCTTCTGGCCATTCAACAATCTGAAGGGGACCCCTGGGGGTGGTGCATGTGCACAGGGTATACAAAGAGGTTTGATTTCCTCTCAATGAAGCTAGGGAAACAGCCACATTTTCTTACCTGAAGAGTGGGCTGGGGTGCTTGCTGATACCAGCGCCTTGTGGAATTGAGGAGTGGTTCAGGATGATTTGCCAATTGCATGACCCACATATAGGGTATTGCATGCAAACACAGGAGAGCTGGAAAATACTGTCATGGCAGGTGTATGTAATGAACTTAGGACATCCATCTTGATTTTCTTGCTGGATGAAATCCTTGATCAGAGTTCATCCAGGGTGGCCAGGAGGGGTAAGTAGATCCAGCAATCGAGGAGAGGTATCAGGGTCCAGAAATGGTCAGTTGCAGGGGAAGGCAAAAATAGCTGCCAAAAATGTCATACATTCCGTTATTTCACTTGTAACATTGTAAAATATCACATATGTATTTTGTATTCTTTGTTTTCATGTATATTGTTATGCTATGTGTACAGCTTGGTTTTGTGAAGTCATGCAAATATTACATTGCTTATTTGTTTGTCTTGATACCTTGTTGCCTAGGTCATGGCTGAAAATAGTCTCTGGAGCAGTATACTTATCAAGTTAAAATTACATTCACTCAATCAGTCAATCAATAAAGGACATGTTGGACACATGCAGACATGTAAAGAAATACTGACTACTGGATTTAGAGGCTAGAGACAGACTAAGAGTACAAATTAAGCTGTTGGTAAAGCAGTGGCACTAATGTGCCTTGTATGTAGGGAATATAGAAAGCAGTATAGAGGGAATAGTAAGCACGTTTGTAAGAACTGTATATCCAAATTCCAGGAAGCAGAGCATCCAGAAATATCACAATAAGTCTTCAGAAGGAAATAAGTTCATCGAGGGAACAAGTTGGCCACGGACCAGTAGAGAGCTTGTTTTTGTCCCTGCCCCAGTTCAGCATAGTGTTTTCTTAACTGATGCATTAAAATAGCCCTTAAATTATAACAACTTAGTCATTTATTTATATATACTCATATTATTCATCCACACTTAGTTTTGTTTGGTGTTTTTATTCTAAGTTTAATTTTGCTTATATGCAACTACAGTCTACTGGGCTTTTTTGTGCTGCAGATGCTTTAATGCTTTAAGAAAGCATGGATGTGATGCAGTCATAGTTTTGTAAAACTAAATAATGTTATAATCTCTCTGGAGACAGTGTATAAATCTTAAATATTAATAGTAATAATAATAATAATAATAATAATAATAATAATAATAATAATACTCAAACAAAGGGAGTTGCTAATACCAGTCCAGATCACTCTTTAAAAAAATTACTCCAGTTTTCTAAGCCCACTATCGCAGTCCAAAGACTCAGGAAATGTATGGATGAGGCAGAACCAAGAATCTCTAAAAATGATGGTAATGATGACACAGTGATGCTTTTAGAGAATAAAACTGAAATCACCAAAAGAACATTTACCTAATGAAAGACAAACTGGCTGACTTAGAAGCAAGATTTTGTAGAAATAATACTATCTCACATGGCCTCCCTGAAAGTTATGATAGGTTAGACTTGCTTGATGTAATATGAGATATTCTTTATTTTCTTTTACTCACCAACCTAGGTTCAATAACCTATTTTTAATAGAGTGAGCCCTGTATATCATTTCTGTTTGGGCTTTGCTGTACCAAATCTATATAAGAATACCGAATTTTCAAGGCACTACATATATTTTGAAACCAACTAAACAAAGCAAAGATTTTATCCAGAAAAGATGTAAAATACAATTTCTACCTCATATGCAAGTGGAATACAAGAACCACAGGCAGAAACTATCTCCATACTGCCTATTCCTAAGCCATAAAGTCAGATTCCATACAACTTTTCTAGCTCACCTGACTATTTGCCACTAAAACAAATATATCAAATAGAATTGGTATGAAATGAACAAAAAAGTATTTCTATCTCTCTGATTCCAAACCAGGCTGCTGATGTGTTCAACATTCTAATCTTTTTCTAAGACTAAAGATTAAGCTATCAGCGTACTACCTCTTAGACTAGCATAATTATTCACTGATCCCTCCTTCACTGCATCCTGATTTACCTGTACTGAAGTAATCATTGCTATCAACTCTCCAAAATCCATTACTCTACAGGCCCAGATGTTTTTCAGCTGAGTACTGTAAGTTTTTTGCTAACAAAATTAATAATCAATTGGTGGATCTTTTAACTCCTTTCAAGTAGATTCTATTTCTGACTTCTGTTTAAGGATATCTGAAGCCATATTGTAGTAGAAGGGAATAGGTTAGAGCTGCTGGTAAGAAGTCCCAGAGTCTTACAGTGAGCTGTGTGATAAATAACATAGTTATTCATATTAGTGCTAATTTACTACATCTCCTTGGCTACTTGTTTATGGAGCTCCCTAATGGGTAAGTCTTTTTAATAATTCTGAATAAAGAATAGCCTTCTAACAGTGAATTTTTGCAACACACATGTAACAGAAATGGACAGTTAACATTTTATTATCACAGAAGGAATACACACAACAGTAGTCATTCTTTGTAAATGTATATGTCAGTTTTATTTTTAGTTTCAAAGAAGAGACATTGATTGGTAAGATCTAAAACAACATTAAGTACAGCAGTCCTGAAATCTTCCATAAACAATTCAACGTTTGTTTATTAATCAGAAGGTATTGTCCTCAATCCATTTGCATAAAACAAACAATATTACTGTCAAAGAGAAATGTCATTATATGACATTTTATTGATACCAAACATAGATCCCGTTTATATTTTATGACACCGAGTTTCATGCAGATTTATTTATGCTTGTCAAAATTTCAAACACAGCTGCTGCTATTGAAGTTTATAAGGTATGTTCTAAAAACTGCAAACATTTTGAAATGAATGCACATGATACCAATTACTAGGTAAAGAATGTACATTTTGTTCAAACAATTGTTTTATTCTGGAGCAACGATATTTTTTCACTATCACCCACCACCATCATTAAAGGTATGAGTAACTGCACTCTCTGCAATTTAACATTAAGGTATCTATCACTTGGAGAAATGTCAAATACTTGTTTTGTTCACTAAAACTAAATGTTTTCTTTTTTCCTTTCTTTAGCAGCTTTGAGGGACAGGATATACCAGTTCATGTATGCTTCAAGAAAAATGACAGCAAAATTGATCTGGCAAAACACATATTTGTTTGTCCAAATTTTAATAAGTTTTATTTTTTTTTTTTGTTAGAGAAGGTTCAATATCAGTATGGGGGGGGGGCAGACAAAATATTGTACTTAAAAAAAATAAATATCCAGGGTTAAATAAGTATGTGTCCATCAATTTTACTTTGAAAGAGAAAGACAGCAGTGTGAAATAATCATTACTGGTGTTTTTTTATCACTTGTATTGGTGTATATTCTACAAGTGTCTCATTTCCTATGTGTTTTGTCATTCTGACAAAGTTTTTTCATCTAGATGAAAGTACTCAATAAATTTCATGATGAATTAAAAAGGAGAGAAAAGAAAAAAGAGACCCCCCCCCCTTTTTTCTCTTTCTCTGTATTGGCAAAATATTATAATATATGGAGTAAGGGCTTTGGTCTAGTTATATATATATATATATATATATATATATACTTGTCTATACAGAATATGAAGACATTTCTTACTTGTTGTTGACCATACCCAAATGTTAAGAAAATTATGGTATATATTGGCTTGTATTAAATGGCACAGATTTGCTTTTTTACATTTGGAGTCAGCTTACATCGTAGAAGTCTTTTGAATAGTACACTTGTTTATTGATATATTTCAACTAGATAGACCAAAAACCATTGTGAAGTCTAGCCAGTTGAACTTATGAAAAAAATTATTATTTAGACTTTTGTGAGGAGAAGCTTCATATCACATACCACAGAGGGGAATTTAAGGATGCTCAACCTATCATTCGGTGCACCATGAGAGGATGCTAATATGTTATAACGTTAATGTTTGCTATGTACTGGAAGCTTGATTGAAGTCCAGTTTCACAATCTCCGATTTAAGCTCTGCAATGTTTATGTTATGGACTACATAATGATGTTTATTAATGAGACTTATTCTAATCCATGGCACTTAGTTATAACGTTAATGTTTGCTATGTACTGGAAGCTTGATTGAAGTCCAGTTTCACAATCTCCGATTTAAGCTCTGTAATGTTTATGTTATGGACTACATAATGATGTTTATTAATGAGACTTATTCTAATCCATGGCACTTAGTAAAAGTACTCTACCAAATTGATACTCATTTTCCTTTACATACTCCATTCTACATAGTGGTGCAGCTAAATAGAAACATCAGAAACACAAAGACCTTTAACCAAATATGATCTAAGTACAATTAATCATACTTTGGACATATATGTAAAATGTAAAGTTAATGTTTGATCTCTCTATTAGTTGTCACATTATACTCCATCCCAGAGTAGGTAAGTGCCTAATTTATTTAATCAGATTCTAATATGTTTAGTAAACATATAAATGTAAAGCTGATTTATATTAGGTTACTATACAATCACAAATGTATTGTTGATACTAGTATTCTGCATACAAGGCAGTAGCTGAAAATAATGTATTTGGAGTCTGAGATGTGGATTGTGGGTGGTTTGATTAATAATTTAATCAAACCAAGAACATTATGTTCCATGTATGTTTTTGTATATAGAAATTTGTTTCAGAAGTTGATAGTTAAATTGTTTGTATCATCCATGATAAAGTGCTCTAGAAGATATTTCAAGTTACTATATAAAAAGTATATTACAGATGTTTTAAATATATCATATTCATATGCTAGCTTACAAGTGTCTGTCACTTAATGTTAATGGTTTAAATAATACGAAAGAGCTGGTTTGCTAAAGTTTATTAAAATGCATAAACCACAGATAATCTTTCTGTAGGAGATTCACTTATTCATACAAGATCTAGATAAAATATCCTTTAATGGCTATACTATACTTATTTTCCTGTTACAAAAATAAAAGAAGAGGTACTCTTATACTATGGAAAAATTCTCCCAGTATGCCAAAAATTTTAAATACATTCTCTGATAAGGACAGAATGTTATGTTTGGCGGTGCTAGAAATCAATTAGAAATGCTATACCTTAGTTAATTCCTATTGGATACCTAGATTGAGAAATAGATTGGTGAATAAACTTCTACAATTGTTTTACACTCTGGGGTGAACCTATTATGGCTGGGGATTTTAATTGTGTATTAGCAGACAGAGATAATGCCATAGTGGTACAGCGGTAGCATTGTTACCTCACAGCAAGAGGTTCTCCCATTCGATTCTCGGCTTGGCTTGGGAGTGCCTTCTGTGTGGAGTCTGCATGTCCTCCCCGCAGTTGGGTAGTGTTTGAAAGACATGCGTGTGTAAATGGGCGTGCCTTCATTGAAGGTTGGGCATCGAGCTGGCACCTTGGCGTTTCGTAAAAATCTACTGCCAATCATTAGCAGACCGGAGTTCTGCTGTGGCGACCCCTTACCAGGAAAAAGCCGAAAGACAAACAAACATTAGCAGACAGAGATACTTCCAGAGTTAATACATTTAAAGTAACATCACAATCCCAAAAAATAAATAATTTTATCTCTTTAATGAATCTTAGGGATATGTATGATCTAAAATTGGCAAGCTCACTTAATTACACTCATTATTTCTTTAGATTTGGAACCCAAACAAATATATCTAAGATTGTTATTTAAACAGTTCTTATTCAAAAATAAAGTTTTAATAATGTCATGTCCACTATCTGACCATAATGCCCCTTTTTTAAACCTTACTGTGAGAAATGATGAGCTAATATTTTGGCAGAGAATACCAGTTTATACAATAAAAATGAAAGGGTTTAAAGACTGTTTTGTAACCGTAGTGAACACATTCATGGAGATTAATAACAATGACGAGGTAACAGATACCATACTATGGGACGCATTGAAGGCTTATTTGTAAGGCAGAATCAAGAATTGGTATCTTTTAAAAAGAAAAGAATGGGATAGGGAACTATTAGATTTGCAAACTAAAATAGATAGTTTAAAATCAAAATTAAAACCCAACGACAG
The DNA here is from genome assembly GCF_019279795.1 of Protopterus annectens. Classification (NCBI taxonomy): domain Eukaryota; kingdom Metazoa; phylum Chordata; order Ceratodontiformes; family Protopteridae; genus Protopterus; species Protopterus annectens. The sequence continues at coordinate 645,216,636 of NC_056745.1, read as the reverse complement.
GCAGGCACATATGGAATTGTCAAACCTAAATCAAAAATACTTAAAAATATTAAATCATAAATTTGCCATAAACTTAGAAAGACAAAAGTTACAGTCCTAATCTGTAAATCCTAAACATTTACATAAGCTGACCATTGGAACCAAGCAAATTAAATCGGGAACACAACATAATCTCGAAAGTTTGAAATACCAAATTTAAAACTTTCGAGACCATATAGCCGAAATCCCAAACTATCTAAAGACCAGAAGCGCAAATTTCAAAATCCCGACTATCGGAGTTTGAAATTTGCACTTCTGGTGTTGCGGTATGGTGGAAGGGCAGGTAAGTATTTCTGTCTAACTGTGTTGGTTAGGGGTTTAGTGTGTAAGTGTGTGTTGTAAGTGTGATGTGCGTGTGTGAGGGGGATGTAGGAGTGTGGTGGTGTATTCGTGTGTTTGTGTTGTGCGACCTTGGAGTTAGAATATTTAAGTAGGGGGTGGGGTGGGGGGCACTGGGGAGCTTGCCCCCCTGCTTGTCTGTAGGTTAGGTTTGTGTTTTTGTGGTTTGGGGAAGGTGTGTGTATGTGTCTGTGTGTGGTGTATGTTGTGTGTAGTTTTCGGTAGTTTGAATTTCGCAGTTTTGGTTTTTCAGTATTGTAGTGTTTCGGGTGTTTGGTCTCAGGATTTTGGGCATCGGTAGAGTGAGTGTTCGGTATTTAGCAGTGGATCCTTTAAATCATATTAATGAAATCAAATACACAGTTAATAATTCCATGAAAAAAACAACTGATTTAAAAAGTATATTAGAAGCATTCAAAACATATTACAAATCGATTAATGACAGAATCCCATCTTTAGAGAATGATAGTATAATAGATAAATTTCTACAAAACAATATCATTAATAAATTATCAAAGCAACAAAATAAGATACTAGATAAGCCAATATCACTAATAGAATTGAAAGATCAAATTAAGAATTTAAAATATAACAAAGCCCCAGGATTAGATGGGATAATCCTAGAAATTTATAAAATCTTACCAGATACGACACTTAAATTCTTGTTAAATACAGTCTCTATAGTTAAACATGACTTAAAGGTCCCCCTTCCTGGAAATATTCTGCCATTTTCCCTATTCTAAAACAAGGTAAGGATTCGCAACTATGTTCATCTTATCGTCCTATCTCTGTACTAAATATTGATTATAAAATCTGTATGTCTATGTGGCAAAGAGGTTAAATAATATACTGCCCAGTTTAATAAATTATGATCAGACAGGATTCATTCTACATAGGAAAGTACAAGACGATGTTATTAAATTATTGTCTCTGATTGATATTGCGAACAAAACCAAAAAACAGCTTACTATCATTAGTTTAGATATTGGTAAAGCCTTTGACTCTATTAGCTGGTCTTACCTGCTCAAAATTTTTAAAGGATATAATTTTCCCCCAGATTTTGCTAATCTGATACTAAAAATTATACAGCGATTCCCAAGCCTATGTTAAAACTGGGTCATGTTTATTGACTTCATTTAAAAATTTAAAAGGCACTAAACAAGGCTGCCTGCTGTCACCCTTATAATTTGCTCTATCAGTAGAACCATTCACCAGTTATATAAGAAATTACATCAACATAAAAGGATTTTCCTTAAACAGTGAATACTGTCCTAATATCCAATTGTTTGCAGATGATATTCTTTTAACAAGTAGAGATATAGATTCTTCTTTACAATACATCATAAAATCAATTAGTTTTTTTTTAAAAATCTCAGGTCTAAAATTTAAAGCAAAACTGAAAGTTAATAAGAAAGGTAATAGAAATTTGCAAGACTATAAAAACTTCAGTTGGGAAAATAACACATTACAATATTTAGGAATTACCTTAAAATCCACTTGGAAAGAAATGGTCCTTCTAAACTATACTAATTTATTAAACATAATCACTAATCTAACTAATGGCTGGAATAAAATGTTTTTCTCTATGGAGGATAGAATTACATTGATAAAAATTATTTTACCAAAAATGTTGTTCTATACACAATCCCTAATTTTAATTCCCCCCAAAAAATTATTCAAGCAAATAAATGCCTTATTACTTGTTTTTTGGTTTCCTCAAAGGCCAAGGATAGCTTTTAACTAGCATGTTAGAGCTTGAGATAGTAATGGGATTGGATTTCCTAACATTGAATTGTATTCAAAATCTGTTATTATTAAGACAATATTACACTGGCTAACCCCTACCTATGTTTCACGCTGAAAACAGCTACATGAAGTATATATAACTTCTAGCAGTAACAATGAAACACAAATAAATCCTTCACTAGGTATTAGTAAAATATATTGGATACTTCATTACTAATGTATATATAACAAGAAATGTAATCATTTCACCTGTGGTATAAATCAAATCTTTTGTACCTTCAGAATTATAATAGAAAGTAACTACAGTGTCAGACAATTATTTTTTCTTACATTTCCCATTGCTTATACTCCAGATTGTTTAGAGTCTTTTAATATCAGTAAACTGTTAAATCTTAAAGGCAGTAATTTAAAATTTTGGTACCAATTCCTAGATAAAAGCAATATTCAGTCAATAAATTTTCTTTAAGCTAGATACAACACTATACAGACTCTATACCAACTCTGTTACAACTCTTTATGTGCTGTAACTCAATGAACATTGAACATAAATTGCATATTTTTCCTGTATACAAAATCTTACATGGTGAATTTTATATCCTTTGATTTAACCTTTTGAATTTATTCTACAAAGGTTAATAAAGAACCTTTATCAGCTGATAATAGGAAACGGTTATTAGTCTATAAATAGCACCACATCTTCTTTATATTGGAAATTGTTCACTTGGAAATTTCTTCATAGAAGTTTTTTTACTCCCTATAAAGTCACCATTATTTCCAAATGTAATGAAATGAAATGTTGAAGATGTGGTGAAACTTTGGAAGGTAATTGGGTTCATATGTTCGTCGAGTGTAGAATTATCTCACAATTTTGGAATGATTTTTAATATTTTGCAAAGGCTTTGTGGTCAGACAACTGTCAAATCACTGATTCCTTGCTATTATTTAATGTTCCTATTCCAAATGTAATTCCTAAACATCAGATACCTCTTCTTTGGTCAATTCTGGCCATTGTCAGGAAAATGAAAACATTGAATTAGAAGAATAAGCAAGAAGTCTTATTCACTGATTTTATAAGATTAGCTAAGTGTGTTTGTAAAAAAGAAATGCAAACCAATTTCATTAGAACATATTGTAAATTTGTCTCTATTCGTATGTATTTGTATGTCTGTTTGGGGCTTTTCCCCTCGGGTCTCCACTGAAAAAGGGTAATTCTTACCCAGCTGGACCAACCCGGTTAACAAATGCAAATAAATAAATAAATAAATAAAAGATTAGCCTGGCAGAAACTGCAATTTTTATTAGATAAATACTAGTGATGTATATATATTTATACTGATTTTTGTCATGGATGATTGTATATAGTTGTTAATAGTTGATTATTTTGTTGTTTTCTTTATGTCTGAATTGCTCTGGTTGTCAATCTTTGGTTGTGAAATCAAATTAAAAGTTGTTGCAAAAAAAAGTGCAATGAGGTATTAATAAAATTACACTAAGATTGTTAATCTAGGATGTGCTGCAGTAGAAAAATTAATTACTATTTGCCACTTATTATTCATATTTTCATGTTTGTGTTCATATTTCACGACTGAAAGCCCGACATATTATTAAGGGGTATGGTTTGATATGCCATGGTGGGAGAATGGGAAATTCATTGTCAATCTCTATTTATGTCACACTTTACTCAAAATGTTGCTAGTTGTTTGTTACTGATTATTAAAATAAACAATATTTCCTTATGTACTTAATTGAAAAACCACGTGACTTACAAACTGTTGTATGACATCAGGTGAATGTTGTTGGAAAAAAACAGTCATTAATATTTACACTGTTAGCTGCACATCTTGAGAAATATTCACTGGTATTTATATTGCTAATTATATAACATATATGTTTTCACATTTCTGTAAATATCTCAATAAACATGCACTGACAGAGAAATTTCTTATTGTCATGTAAAAGCTTAGGTTTGATTAACTAAAATGTTCTAACAGTATATATCTTGGTTGTACAGTTTCCAAGAAATTAGTTTCTGTTTGTGAAAATTAAGCAAAAAAATATAATTTTTGGTTTGTGTGCATTATAATAATGTCTATATTACCTGATCGAACATTTAGGTTAGCGAATACCTAAACGTCGATCTGGTAATTTTGAAAAATGAAAACAGCAAACGGACGATTTAACGTATGGATTGAATTCCTTTGACCGCAAAAAAAAAATTTTTTAAACCAAAATGAAGTGGAAGGCTTTGCCCCCCACCCCCCTTAACTAAATATACCAACTCTGAGATCAGTCTACAGTGGGGAAAGGAGCAGAATCCACATAACGGCCAAGGGAATTCTTTTCCTGCGTTAAATTGGCCATTCATGTTTTTTTGCTTTCGCTATTATCAGATCGACTTTTAGGTATTCACTAACCTAAATGTTCGATCAGGTAAGAGGAACCCTTATAATATAGTAGAGTATTTAAGGAAAGACTATGAATGCACTATTATCACTGCAAAAATGCTTCTTACTGACAACATTGCTATCTGTGCAGTTTTAATAGCTTTTACTGTTCACAGAATATTTACATTTACCTATATTATGCTTTTTATTTTTCAGAAAATACCGTGGAATGTAAGCTGAGTATAGACGGCTAGAGGTGTGACATTCCACACCACATAAGTATTAATGAGTTTATAAGCTGCTGAAAGTGTTTATTGTGACATACATACATACATACAAATATTTCAGGCTTGAGCATTAATGCCCTTCTAGCTTGCCAATATACCAAAACACTTGTTCCCATAATAAGTGCCCAGGCTGTTCTTAAAATATATATAAACTAGTACTTATTTTAATGCAATTTGGCAGTCTGTTCCATGCATCAGCTACTCTGTCAGAGAGCCAATTAGTAAACTTCTCATTCCTATAGAATCTTTTTTAATTTCTCCAAGTATTTTGGGTTTCTAATACCATGATGAGAATGGACCCCATACCTAAGTCAAAGTATGATTAAAGTTCATGAAATTAGTATTGTTTCAATCTTTGATGTCAGCCAGAAGTGCTTTTCTCAGCACCCTCAGTGTGCCCAGTAATGACTCCTTCTGCAATTCGTATGGAGTTACATGTATTGGTAACATATCTAAATATGTTTGAAGATTTTTTTAAGACCCGTTGCTCCTACTACTATTGGAACTGTTTGGGTATCTTCCATCCACACTTTTCTCATTTTTGCTTGCAAATCCTGATAGTTTATGACTTTGTGTCCCTCTGTATGCAAGACACTATAGTCTCTGGGTGTACTGATTTAATCTACTTTTGTCTTCTTTTCATGGACCACTATATCCAGTTTTCTAACATCTATCTTTTGAACTGTTGGTAATGGGTGATCCCATGTGATGTAAACTTCATAATTTCCTGTAATGCTTTGTGGCTCATGTTTCCAGTGTTTTTCAGCCACGTCAGTACCATAATGTTTGTACAATTTCCAGTGCAACAGTCTTGCCACATTATTATGCCTTTCAGTATACAGTCCTTCTGCCATTAGTATGTCACAACCAGCAATGAGGTGTGCAACTCTTTCCAATTCTGTTTTACAAACCCTGCATTTGTCTCTCTGACATGTTCAATGGACTTTATAAACTAATGTGTATGTAGCCCACTGTCTTGAGCCACTAATATTAACCTTTCATCTTTTAGTTTGAATTTGCCTCTCCTTAACCATTCCTATGTTCAATCCTGATCAACATGAGGTTCTTCCAGAAGTTTTCTATACTTGCAACTATATTTATGCATTTTCCACATTTCTTGCCTTCTCATCTGGTCCTTCACTTTATATTCTTTCTTTTGTTTTTTTGGCACATTCAGTTGCTGCCTAAGTTTTATCTACTTCTGGTTTGATTTCCATTCCTGCTTGGCACCAATATGCTTCTACTACACTAAGCAGAGAAGTCATCTTAGATTTATTCTCCTCATGTTTCAGAATTTTCATTATGTTTGGATCTTGTGAGGTCAGCAGATGTGTGCAGTCCCACAATTGCAGATCTATACATGTAATCAGTTACAAGGAGGCCCATTCCTCCTTCAGAATGTGGAATATATAATCTTGGTATAAACTGATTTTTATAAATCATTTGGTGAGCATGAAGCATCCTTTTTGTTTTCCTGTCTAATTTAGCCAGCATGTTTTGGGGGCCAGTCAATCACTCCAAATCTGTAAGTTAGGACAGGAAGAGCAAATTGGTTTATAGCTTGATTTTTTTTCCCTAGATGTCAACACTGTTTTCGTGTTTAATTTAGGTCTTCTAAAGTATTCCTTACTAAGTTTTATTCACATTTGTTCATGTTTTGTTGTTGATCCTTCATCAAGTCCCAAATATTTATACACTCCCTCTTGCTCAAGTTGTTTTATATCACATTCCTGTCCCAAACTGATGTTTTCTTGGTGCTGCAGTTCTCCTACTTTAAAGGTTGGTTTTACACATTTATCAAGACCAAATGATATTCTTATATCATCTGAAAAAGTTTTGACAACTTGCAGTTGTGCTTTCAATTCCTCCTCTGATGAGCTCTACAGTTTTAAATCATCGACAAAGAGAAGATGACAAGTCTTTACACTTTGTTGTTTTCTAGGAGCCAAATTATAGCTGTTAAATATTCAGCTTAATGGGTTAAGGGCAAGGCAGAATATCAGCGGTGACAGAGAGTCACCCTGGAATACCCCCCTTTGAATTTGTATCCCTGGAATAATAATTTGTCCTCTATCATGGCTTAATTGCGAAGTGGTCTGCCACTGTTTCATGGTGTGATGAAAGGAGATACTGCTTTCCCAGCTAGCTGGAATTTTGAAAAGTAATTAGATGTCGTTTGTGAATATCAACATGATTTATAAAGAAGTGTCAGTCAAGGAGATACTGCCAGCCCAGCTATCTTGAATTTTGTAAATAATTGTATGTCATTTGTTAATATCAACATGAGTCGTATAAGATGTTTGTGTTACAATTGTATTAAAGCTGTATATCATAGAAAATGATTTGTACAGATGTATGCTGAAGAGGTATTTTACAAAGTGTACCCTACTGGAATAGAACAGAAATGTACATGCACTATTGTAACTGTTTAAATGTATATATTTTAACAGCGGAAACTGGAATACAGGAGGTTAACTTGTAAAACTTCAGAAAAATACCTGAAATGAAATTACTTTAGGGCTAGGCCATAAAGAATTTTGTCTTTCAGTTGCAGTGCAGCAAGGACATACAATATCTAAAACTAAGGAGCTTTATGTGTTGTCTCGGAAGTGTTTTATTGTTTTCTGACTTCCACCGTTTGCCAAAGACCTGAGGAAAAGCCCTTGTGTATTTTCACAGGTGGATACTAAATACTGCTAGCTTTCAGCAGTGGATGTTTTACCTGGGATAGATTCAGATGACAAGAAATGATGTCATTCTGCAAGCTATCCCAGCAGTAATATCTGAAATATTCATTTAAAAGCTCTCTGAGAGAGACAGCATTCTGTAGTCTCTCATGGACCTGACCAGAAGACCCATTCACCACAAATTTGCCTTGCTCTGAGTAAGCAAGTCTAGGGGAACAGTATAATTCTCTTAGATACAGTCAGGAATATAGCAACAATCAGTTTAGATGTTTTTCTTTATTTACCTGAGACTGTCCTGCAATGTTGTTTTAAATATTTCCTGTGGTTTTGAACTCTGATGTCACTGTAATTATGTAATGAGTATTTTCTACTTCTTTTATCATTTATTATTAAATATATTTTAACCTTTCATTGTGGCTGATCTGTCTAGAGATATTTAAGTTCTGAGAGTACTTGCATATTTATTTGGTGCAACTGTGTAGGCCACTCCTAATTGCCTTGCTCTTGGTCAAACTACCCTTTGTATTAACTGTAGCATTACACATTGTTTGGAAACCCTTTGTTAAGGGGCTTAAAGTAGCTTATAAGGAGTAACTGGTGGCAGGGGAAACTACCTATAGTCTGGGCAGAAGGGGGTATAGCTAGTAAACCTGTGCCAGCCTTTCCCAGGTGTGTGCATATATAAATCAAACCTCAAACAGTGTGTGTGTCAGCTACGTGGGCACAGATATTAAGCACTGGTTGGACAGAGAGGGTGCTTGAGGTCATGGCTTGGTCACTCAGCTGAGATCTCAGCTCTATAGCTGTGCCAGTGGGAAGTCTTACTGGGGATCTGGAGCAAGAGGGAGAAACCAGCCTCGGACTGACTGTGGTCTCTGTGTTCTTTTAAGGGAAATTGCAGTTGATGCAGAGAGCTGCAGCTGGAAATACTCTGTGTGTAACTTGTCATCCTGTCAGTGTATGTCCCCCACTGGTGCTAGTGGTGAAGATTGAGGCTCCTTGATTACTGTTTCCAGTGATGGGGCATCACACATGGTCACTGTAATGTAGTCCATCCATGTAGAGATTATCTTGTACATTTGTAAGCACTCCAATGAATGTGGGATACTATCAAATTCTTTTTTTGTAGTCAGTCCATGCCATATTTAGATTATTTCCCTTTTTACAGTTCTCCACTATGACTTTATTTAACTGCAAATGATCCTTTGTTCCATACAACTCTATTTGATTGCCCTTTTGTTCTATTGCCATAATTGAGTTTTCTTTTAAATGACTATAAACTCTGTCGGCATCAGTTCCAGTGTATAGTTTATATGTCGTTGGAAGGCAAGTTACTGGTCTATAATTTTTAGGGTAGCTTGCAGCTTCACTCTTCAGTAGGAGCATTGTTTTTTCCTGTTAGCCAGGTTGGTGTCTGTTCGGAGTGCTCATATAAATAGTTTTTACTCGTGGCTAAATCTTTTTATAAAGATGGTAATACTTTTAACCAGAAGTTAGGTACTGCATCTTGGCCTGGGGTTTTCCAATTAGAGGCTTTTTTTAAACTTTGTTTCAATGTCTCTGGACGTTACTTCATCCCATTTCGTATCCTGTACCTTTAAACTTCTTTTTCTTTCTTTTACTTCTTCTATCCATTTAGCATCTTTGTTATGTTCCTCAGGCTCTTCATAAATACTTCTCCAAAATACATCTATTTCTTCTTTTTTTGGCAGTCTTTCAATTCCATTTACCTTGTTTCACAATTCTCTATAAAACTTTTTTGGGTCATTAATAAATTGCTTATTTTCTACTTTTCCTTTATATTTATTTGCTTATCTTCTAAGTTTTTCTGCTTGTGCTGAGAATTTTAGTTTGTTACTTGCAATAGTGCATGATAGATCCTGGGCTGTTCTAATACTGTGCATTCACACCTGTCTTTCTTAATATTTTTGCTGATCTGTTCCCTCGTCTATATTTTTTTAACAGTGACACTTCTTGTCTTAATTACTTTAGTTTTCTGTGTTTGATACTTCCGTGATGGTATTCAACGTCTCCCCTTCCTTTCCCTCACTACCCTGTGTTCTTGTGGTAGAACTTTATCAGTTATTAATTTAGCTTCACAGTAATATATCCTCTTTACTTGTTATATTGCATGGACCTGTATGGACAATCCTAATTACTGTATTCATATGTTTTATGAAACTTTTGACCTTTTGGGTTTTATTGACCTTCTGCAGTCTATTTCTTTCATTGATCTTAATATATCTATATATGTCTATTAAATCAAGCAACTCTTCTCTTAGCTCATTTTCTTCTAAACTGAGGGCACATTTTTTGTTTTCCATTTTCTGAGAGCATTCTATAGAAAGTTCTATAGCATCTTCCTGAGGCACATCCTCTTCAATTTCATCCTGTGCCATTCATTGCTCTGTCATATGGGAACTCGCTGGCCTATCACATAACACAATTCATAATCAAATGGTTATCTGTACCTGCACACAGCATACAGATAGTTCTTTTACAATATGAAAATGAACTGTTATTCAGCATATGTACAAGTTCCCTAGCAGTTCTTTTCCTGTGTTGTAAGTAGTGACAACGGTGTTCATAAAATATAACAAATGAGTTTTACTTACCATACTGGTCCTGCTTGGTCATGGCTGTTTTCCATTCGTTCTCATTAGCTGCATGGTACCAATTTATCGTGCATAGCTGTCATCACGCTATTGTGGAGTGTCAGTTAAGAAAACGCAATGCCATCCTCAGGTGAATTGCCATCGCTTGAACATCTTCTGTGGTGATGCTGTCATGGCAGACTGTTGATCCACAAACTCTGTGCATCAAGCCATGCATTAACCCATTTTGTAAATGTCTGGCCTTGTGCGCTGCCCATTGACTGTTTGCTGTTTTCCATATCTGGTGAGGAATTATGTCAGACCACACAAAATGACAACGTGGCCACCATGACTGCAGCTGTTCAAAAACTGGCCTGATTTGAAACCGTAGAATGAGTGGGTGAGTGATGACATAATTCCCTCCAATGTGCAGCACAAGAATGTCAGGCTTAGAGGAGATGGAACAATTCTCTTCCAACAACTGCAGGAGTCCACTCCAATTCATACGTCTTCTTGCAATCCGGTATACCTTCACACTAGATGAGGGGAAGCTCAAGTTGTAGTGGTTTTCACTTCTGGAGGCATGGCTGGCAGCCCAGTTAATGTAGGAATGGCCACACACCCACACTCTCACTTGTCATTCTACTGCTTGTGAAGCCATGTCACTGTCACAAGATGGATGCACCTACACAAGAAAGAAATGCAAACAGGTTAATACTGATGTTTGAGACATGTATTGGAAGCCTACATATATAAGTATATCATATGCATTACATGATTACCCCATCCAAATCTTAACTCTTATCCACAGGGGCATTATTCCTTTGATAAGGTACATAACTGGTGATGATGATACAGAGGTACATACCTTCCACCCTTCACAACACCAAATGATACACAATGAGTGAGGCTGCAGAGGTACATACCTACCAGCCCTGAAAACACAAAATTACACACAATGACTGAGAACGGGGTGCAGAAATGGCACGTATAAAGAGAAAAAGCAGGGTAAGGACCGCCACTCCACTAATATGCTGAGGCAGGCATAGGGCTTCAGCTGGTGGGCATCTGCAGTGTCCCATACCTGTGCTGGCTGCCCACTCAGACTGCTGGTAGCAGCAATGAGTCCCAATTGTATGCAGTGCCAGCACTCTGCCTTACCTCTGCCTTTTCCATTTACATGTGTCCCTTTGGCAGTGGTCATAAGGAGTCAATGGAGGGAGCTAATGTAAAGCCTCTTGCAATGACCTACATACATTTACTACAGCAGAAGGAAAGGAGACTGAGTGGAGAGCTAAACCAAGGCCACATGTGAAAAGACTAAGACTAACCCAGGCTTTGCTTTTTGCATGTGTCCTTAATGGAAGGGAAAGATTGCATCACAGTGGCACCCCTGAGGCCATGCTTACCTAGGAAAGCAGCACTATGGGAGTGAACTGAAGAGTTTTCAAGTTCCCAACTGCCATTCCGGTCGATCATAAGATCCATGGTGGTAGGGTATGACACCCACTGATGCAGCTAGCGGCACAAGGGCAGTTGGCACAAATCTGTGAAGAGAAACCTTCCTGGCCTTGACACATAAGCGCCTGGCTGGCAAATGACAATGGGGCACAGAACGGGCACATGTAAAGAGAAAATACAGAGTAAGGACCGCCACTCCATTAATATGCCAAGACTAGCCATGGGGCTTCAGCTGTTGGGCACCTGCAGTGTCCCATACCTGTCCTGGCTGCCCACTCAGACTGCTGATAGCAGCAATGAGTCCCGATTGCATGCAATGCCAACACTGTGCCTTACCTCTTTGTTTTCCATTTATATGTGTCCTTTTGGTAATGGCCATAAGGAGTCAAAGGAGCGAACTAATGTAAAGCCTCTTGCCCTGACCTACATGCATTTACTACAGGAGAAGGGAGGGAGACTGAGTGGAGAGCTCAACCAAGTCCACATGTGAAAAGACTAACACTGACCTAGGCTTTGTCTTTTTGCATGTGTCCTTTCTGGAAGGGAAACATTGCATCACAGTATTACCCCTGAGGCAATGCTTACCTAGGAAAGCAGCACTGTGGGACTGAGATGAAGAGTCTCCAAGTTCCCGACTGCCATCCAGGTCAATCATAAGATCCATGGGGGTTGGGTATGACACCCAGCAATGCACCCAGCAGCCTAGGCACAACTTTGTTTTTATACAATGTATACTCTACATTTTACTGCTGTCAGCAATCTGCTAGACCCTTACAGCCATGGTACTCACCAAAGCATTCAACACACAGGTTGATCTTGCAGGTCAGGCTTCCCCATGATGGTTCTGCACATTTACCCTTGCTGGCACATTGTTTGCATCTTGACTTCCACCATTTCATTGGGAAGTGTGAGCCTTGTTCATATCAGCTCATGGGCTCTGGGACAGTAATTGCAATGCATCTTTTCCTTTTCTTGTAGCTGACCAGGAAGTGCATGCCTATGTTTCTTCTAAACTGTAACTGTTTTGCCAGAATAACACGTGCGGAACATGATAGCTGCCGCTGGTTGTTACTATCACGGAATAAAATGTAAGCATTCACTATGGCCACATCCCATAGGAAACAGAACAAGTACAGCCACCATTTTCATGTCTTTCGTGCAGTTGGATACTGTGTCCTGAGCTGATTGGCTCAGTCCACCCTATTCATGTATGTGTTATACATGTTTACTACTTGTGGACATGGCACTGCAGCTTTTGTCCCATCGTACTGTCTCCTGCGTGTGCTGCAGACTGACGAGGTTGGGTTACTATTACTTGACAGCAGAAATAATGGGTTGCTATCCTTCCATTCAGTAGCAAGCAGTGGGACACTCTTGCAACTGCTTGTAGTACCCTTGAGGTGCTTTACTAATGGCCTGTCTGTTGAATGTTACAGGCCATCCTGACCTATTGGTGCACATGGTTCTGCAGCAGTACAGACCATCTTATAGCAGTTACTGCACCAGATGGACAGGGGTGAAGAAGTCAAAGTAAATGTGATGCTTCTTTCCAGTCAATCCCCGAGTTAGGTCAACCACAACTCGGTGTGCTAGTCCTACCTTTGTGGTCTGCTCTGCCTTTCCAGTATATACCTGGAATTCATGCATGTACCCATTGTGTGAGTCAGCTAGCACCCATACCTTAATTCCATACCTCTCCAGCTTGCCAGGCATAAACTGTCTGAATCTCAAATGTCTACAGAAGCCAACCATGGCTTCATCTACTGCTACCTCATGATGCACATTATACTGTATCCTACATGCATGAAGTACGGCGTCTAGTATTGGCTATACATGATGTAGCTTGTCATGACCCATAGAGCCCTGTGGCAGTCTGAGGTGTTTGTTATTGCAGTGGAAATACTGCTGAATTTTTCCAAACCTCTCTTGAGTCATGTACTCAGCTATTGGGAAATGACAACACACATGAGGTGTTTCCCAGTACTGCCTGTATTCTGGAACATGTACAATAGACATGTATATTCTGACATCAAGAAATGTGCATATGTCTCCAGGACAAACAGGACTCCACTGCTTATCGAACTTGCCTGCTACAGCCTGCCTCTGTGCAGCATAGCAGTTAGTTTCCTTGGCATTGAGTGAGTACAGTTCCTCTGGGAACATCAAATTGAGGAAGTCCATCTCTGTGCTGTCTGAGTCCAGGTTGGTTACTGGGCCGACCAGGCATACAAAGTCATCAATGTGAACTGGTGTTAGGCATTTCTCCCATGAGATGTTACCTGATGGGCATGCTCGCCGTACCTTTTTGGGTAGCCTTGCACACTTTGGAACAGAAACTTGGGTATGGTTAATAGAATGGCGCACTATGACCAGTTTCAGTACCAACTGGTTTGCATGCACTTCTGCGTGGAGTACTTGTAGACATTCCATGCTGCAGCAGATTCAGATCTTTGCTTGCCAAGGTGCTACTTTGATTCAGATCCAGTGGACTTTCTCCATCCCAATCAACCTGCTGTGGACTACTACTGAACTCATGTATAGTAGGAGGCATATCCACTTCCTTGTCAGCATTTGACCTGTCCTGGACTGTGGAGGACTCCAAAGGTCTGTCAGTTAGGCCATGTCCTTTCCTTAACTCAGAGGCAATTCATCCTCTGTGTCAAAATCAGATTGAAGTTGATGACCACTATTGTGTGTGCCAGCATTCCTTAGTAGGGCAAGTGGCATGTCATCCTCACTGTCCTGGTCAGTTTCATCAACAGTGGTCAGGTCTGGGGTGGCACAGCGTAGGGGGTCTGTCAGGAATGGCTGGGACAGGGACATCTTCTTTATCAGTGCTAATGGCCTTCTGATGGAGACGTGCCAGTGGAATATCTGTGTCATAATCTTCATCTTCACTCTGGTTTCCTTTACATCATGATTCAAGGTCCAATTCCCTTTCAGACCCACTGGCACTACCGTCAGAATCGGTATCCTCACCCAAGTAAATGTGGGTTGACTTCTGAGCAGATGGCATCTTCGCTGAGGGGTGTGATGTCTTACAGATAAATGCAGAGCTGAAAAACACAACAGTATAGAACAATATAATGTTAGTCACCTGCACAGAGGCAGCTGGAAAGCAACACAACAGGCACTATGTAGTGATTGTTTGAGACATGAAACTGTTTCATCATATGTGGTTCAGTTACATTAATTCACAAAGATATGAACCACATTACTACAATGGATACTTGCATCTGCATCTTACTAATGAAAATAAAGATCAATGAAGGAAAGGAACTGGGGCATAACTTCTGCAGCACTGCACATTGACAGAAAACAAGAAAAATTCATGGGGTTCAGAGAGTTGGTAGTTGAGGAAGAATGGAAAAAAAGCCCAAGTTGCGGCTGTATATATGTCATCCATGGACACTCTAGACATCAACTTAAAGTTTGAGTCATGCCAGAGTGAGCAGATACTGTTTGTATGCTCAAGCACTTCACTGATTCCAACATTAAATATTCCCACCAATTACTCCTTCAGCAGTCTAACTATGCACAATCTCCAAAATGAAACATCTCCCCAGTGATCCCTTGAGAGAGACCACTAATGAGGCATCAGGATAGTTCTGCTGAGCTTGTCTGCAAGAAAGTTAAATTTCCCCAGTATGTGTAGCACTAAGAAAAAGCAGTTGGAGGAGATCGCCTGCAGCTAAACTCTCACTGCTTATTGGTAATGGGGATTGGTTCCCCCTTGTTTGTTGATGTACCAAACCACTGACATATTGTCCGTGCAGATAGCAATTATCCCTAGAGAAACGAGTTCTGAAAGGCTTGCAACTCCAAGAAGGCCATTCACTTCTCAAAGACATTTATATGCATTTTGGTCTCTTCTGGGAACCATATAACCACAATGAGGACTTTACTGTGTATTAAACACATTGTAAAAATGATAGAAATAAACTGGTGGGGGTGGCTTGAAATGACTCCACATAGACAAAAACCCAAATCTGGCTTGTGCATTTATCAATGTGATAACAACCTCTACTCAACAATGACAGCTGCTGAGAGGTTTACCTGACAAGTGATAATGACTCAGCGCTATAGTGGAACTGCACTTATTTTTCATAGGTTCATAGATTAGTACTAGGCAAAGTGCCCTTGTGGGCCATTTTAAACCTATCCAATTGCCCCATGTGAGAATCAAACCCTGCACTTTGTGTCTGTAAAGTAAACACCTTAACCATTATGCCAACCTCCCACCCCTAATTAATTAGTTAATGTGATAATTAGCTGCATTTCATGACTTGAAAGTTATGTATGCTCAGACACAGGTGATAATTGGTGCACATAACCTTTTGAGAAGGCTTCATTATAATTCAGTAGAAATAGTATATCATTACCATTCAGTAGAAATAGTATAACACTTAGATATTACTGAACCCTTCCTCCTTCCACCTAATTTTCACACATGACTGACAAAGCCATGAAAAATGCCCAAAATATATGGTAGCCGCATGCTGGTAGTAGTCAGCAAGTAATAATCTTTACCTCACTCAGGCAACTATTGAGTATAAGCAGAAATACAATAATACAAGCAGAAATGTCAAACTTATCCTGTTCATCCCTGTAAGAATTAGTCCAAAAAGTAGTAATTTGAGTTCTCAACCTAACCACTCCTCTGGTTACAATAAGACACAGCACTGTTTGTTATCCATCACTCCAACATTTTTTTCACATGTATTTATCATCAGTTTTCTTCAATACAGTATGTGCATATTGATAACAGATAGTAAATGATTCTTGAAAGCTGGATACATAAACAAAAACAATATAATAACTATCACTGAAAGCTGAGCTAAAGATAACCTATGCTTGTTACACTGTATCTGTACTACAATTTTCTAACAAATAGATCAGCAGAGAGAACATGGCATGACACCTTCCAGTAAGCCAGTAAATTAGTTGTTTGTGTTGTGTATGCATAAGCGCAAAAATGACACAATAAACTGTTTTGCCCACCAGTCACTGCAGCAGTCTGACCATGTATGCACACTCACTTCCCTGGTACAATAATGAATTATTTCCCCTACCAACATCTTCATTAGTACATGTTATACACATGCCCCAAAATGAAACATTCACCCAAATGACCCCTTCAGGAAAATGTTGAGATATGCACAATCACCAAAATTAAACGTTTTGCCAAATGACCCATCAGTAACACTCCCTAGTATGTGCAACCACCAAATGAAGCAATCACCCAAGCGACCCTGTGAATAAAATGATGTATGTGCAAATACCAGAATGAAATAATTCCCAAATGACCATCCAGTAACATTTCCTGCCAAAAGCTAGCCAGTCTGCCCCTTGGGTCATATGCCTTGCTACCACTCCATCCACCTGTAAAAAAGAAAAAAAATGCAAAATAATCTCCCCTCTAAATGAAATACAGCGAAAATGTGCAGATTCATCACCCTATCTCCCAAGAGAGACTGTCTGTCAAGAGAGACTGTATGACTGTCATACTAATCACAAAGCAGAAATTGCACTAATACTGACACTTCTAGACTGATGAGACTCATCTGCTGACACTTGAAAGCAGTCACCCTGAAGCATTTCCCTGAATGACCCTTCTTAACAATTCCTGGTATGTACATACAGCAAAATGAAACATTCACCCAAGGGATAACTACAATAAAATACTGCAGTATGCATGAACAGCAACTTGAAGCAGTTCCCTAAATGACCCTTCTGTAACAGTTGCTGGTCTGTACATCCAGCAAAATGAAATATTCACCCAAGTGACCCCTACAATAAAATCTTGAAGTATGCACAAGCACCAGAATTAAATATTTCCCCAAACGACCCTTCAGTAACAGTTCCTGATAAGAACATGCCCGAAAATTAGTCATTCACCCAAGGGACCCCTACAATAAAATGTTGCAGTATGCATGAGCACCAACATGAAGCATTTCCCTGAATTACCCTTCTGTAACAGTTCCTGGTATATACACCAAAATGAGGCACTAACCGAAGTCGCCCCTTTCCAAATGCAGTGTAACATGCCAAGACAGAGAGAGAGAGAGAGAGAGAGAGAGAAGCTAAAGTTCCATTCAATATTTTTTCAACGTAAAAACACATATATCTACATCTTGCATTTATTATATCACCTCATTGAGTCACCCTGAGCAGCCAGGTGCTCTGGATTGTGCGGAATGCTCCACATTTAACATCATCTTAGCCCACTGTTCCACAGTGAACAGTGCTGCCTTCACTTTTCCATTTTTGATTGGCTTGCATAACGCAATTGCTGCCAATTGGCATTGTGGTATACGAGCCAATCAAGTCAATGCTCCTAAGTAAAGGAAGCTACTTGAGGAGAATTCAGCCATTCGCTGTTCGACTACTAGTTTCCACGCAACTGCAATACCTTCGAAAAAGGTATCGCAGGCCACATAAAGTAAGAGCGATCATCGTTGTGAAGGTAGAACACTGAAGGATGCATACATGCTTTGCACCTTACAAAAATCTAAGCACCGTCCTTGTTAGTATAGATGCTGTGAAACCAAAGGCCAGAAGAGGGTGGCCTAATGGTTAAGGTGATGTCCTTCAAGGATGCATCTGCAGTCATAACATATGGGTTGTCCTGCCTCAGGCAGCCCTTCGGTCGGCCGGATTCCAAAGTCTGGGTCTGGCCTCGGCTGATGTCACACTTTCCCCTACGTCAGAGCGTCTGGGGTATAAAAGCATCAGCTGACACCATTTTCTTCAGTCTTTCTTGCCGCGCGGTGCCTGAAGCAGAAGCTGTTCGCAAGTGCCGGTCGGTCAGATCCAGAGATTTCAGCTACCGAAGACTTCGAAAAAAGCTAAGTACCCCGTTGGGGACTCTTTCTTGCCTCAGCCGATGTCAGACAAAGTAAATAATTGTTTAACTTGTAGGATACAAATACCTCATAAGGATTTCCATTCTTACTGCCTTCCTTGCTTAGGCCCAGACCACGACGTATCAGCTTGTTTAGCCTGTGCCTCCTTCAACCGACGGACTCTTAGACGTCGGTCGGAGTTTGCAGAGGAATTTTTTGGAGCCGCTTTTGCTTATAAAATGCCGTCGGAGACTCCGACTTCGCATATGGTAAAAAACGCAAGGAAAAGGACTGACACTCGCGGCTCGCGGTTTCGGCTGAAACCACGGCTAGGCCTACCGTGAGTGTTTCGGTTTCGGCCGAAACCGAGTCCACGCCGATTCCTACTACCGAAACCATACTTCCGACCACCGAGGCCAGGGGAGCCCCGGCTGAGTCCGCTTCAGAACTCCCTACTGAAGCTAGTGTTCAGGAATTGTCCGACACCATACCTTTGGACATTTCTACCCCTGCACGTGGGGCAGCTAGGCCCCCAGCTTCTATGTCTATTAAGGCCTTCTCCAGGGCTAAAGCTGCCAAACTTTCAAAAGCTTTGCCTGCCAAATCTACATCCCAGAGGCCTTCCTCTAGTTCACAGATCCTCAGCCTTGCTGAGGACCTTATCTCCTTAATTAGGGGTTCACAACCTCACCCAGACAGGGCCTCTCAACCTCCTCCAGACAAAAGGCCCAGGACTGACCCCTCTGAACCTCACTCCTCAGATTACTCCACGGATGGATCTGATTTGTCAGACCACCATGAAGGGGCCTACTCACCTTATGAGGATTCAGATGCAGAGGAATCTATCCCTTCGGCCTCCCCTCCTGAAGAATTTTCCTTTGGGGAGACTTTACACTCCATGAGAGAGCACTTTCAATGGCAAGGTCAGGATTTCTCTGATTCTAGAAAAAGATTAAGGACCTTTTTGCATTTGCCTCAGCATAGGCCCTTAGCTATACCTCCTGTTCTAAATGTAATTGATGATGTGTACAATGATGTCAGTACAGCCCGATTCTCTTCCTCCAGCCCCTGCCAAACCTGACAGATATTACAGGGTCCCGGATTCTCATTTCCATCTGTATAAAGCACATGCTGCAGACCCAGAAACTATTTCTCAGGGCCCTAAAGGGGTTGCAAGAATTAGATCAACTGAATAAAACTTTCTTTCTCCCTTCCCCTTAGACCGTAAGTCCCTTCTTCAGGATGGTACACTCAACAACAGGTTAGTAATCATTTTTTAAAAAATGTGGCTATGATGCACTGAGGCTTTCATTTAGATCAGCTATGACTGTTGCCAGACCATGTCAAAGCTAAACTCCTCGATGCTCCAATGGAGAAACAAAATTTATTTGGCTCCCCTGCACAGGAGATTCTAAAAAAGGTTGAAGAAAAAGCAAAATCTGTGCAAACAGTTAAAGATTTCCTGCAAGTTCAACCACCGAGGTTCAGCAGAAACTGGCCTACAAAGAATTGGTCCTTTCCAGACTCGTCCAGAGCACAGAGAGGCAGGAACAGGCGCCCTAGAGGCAGAGGTCAATCGAAGGGCCCCTACAGAGGCTGTCAGTGGCAGCCTGCCAACCAGAGGAGTAGTGCAACAGCTACAACTACAACCACTACTACAGGACAGACCCAATGACTTGACTCTGATTCTGCCTACCAGGGATCAACTGGAAGCACCCTTGGGCGGAAAGCTGGCTTTATTCTCAAAAAACTGCCATTGCATTACAA
Source organism: Protopterus annectens (assembly GCF_019279795.1). Classification (NCBI taxonomy): domain Eukaryota; kingdom Metazoa; phylum Chordata; order Ceratodontiformes; family Protopteridae; genus Protopterus; species Protopterus annectens. The sequence continues at coordinate 645,196,487 of NC_056745.1, read as the reverse complement.
AGGATACATGGACATTGCAAATAATAGACAAAGGATACAGGTTTCACTTCCACACTTTGCCAAAAAGAAGCGGAATGCCAAACCTTCCACCAAACCAGAAGGCAGAGGCTTTAAGACAAATCAGCAATTTACTTCAGATGAAAGCTATAGAAAGGGTACCATGTACAGAACAAGGCCAAGGATTTTACTCCAGACTATTCCTTGTACCAAGAAAAGAAAACCAATGGAGGCCTATTCTCAACCTGTCCACACTGAACACATCTCATTGTGCCAAAATTCAAAATGCTGACCCTACAGCAACTTCTTCCCATGTTGGGCAAGGAGTCTTGGCTGGTGACTCTAGATCTCAAGGAGGCATACCTGCACGTCCCTATCTGACCAGATTGTAGAAGACACCTCAGATTTCTTGCAGGATCAGAGCATTATCAATTCTCAGCATTGCCCTTTGGCTTATCTACTGCACCCAGAGTATTCACGAAATGCCTGGCATCAGTAATTGCACATTGCAGACTTCAGGGAATTCAAATTTATCCATACCTGGATGACTGCCTAATACAAGCGGACAACAAGAAACAATTGTTAAAGGACTTGGCCTATGCCATACACCTGCTACAGACCTTGGGATACACAGTCAACATCCAAAAGCCAAGACTAGTACCATCCCAAAGGATAACCTTTTTGGGTGCGGATCTGGACACAATCACCCAGATGGCTTTTCTCACAGAAGAAAAACAAAAACAACTTCCAGATTACTTCATGATTCTGACAAGACAAACTCAGCTTACTGCAAGGAAAGTCCTGCAGGCCCTGGGTTACGTGGCATCCTGCATAATTTTAATTCCACATTCCAGGCTGCATATGAGAAAATTACAATGGTACCTAAGGTGTGTATGGTCTCAACACAGTCACAGTCTAGAAACCATGATACCAATCATTCCATGCCTTCAAAAGGAATTCCTGTGGTGGGCTTAGGCCTGCCAGTCCAACAGAGGGTTGCCTTTCAACAAACCAAAAACAAGGCAGACCATCACCACGGATGCCTCAGACCGAGGATGGGGAGCACACATGGAGAACAAACGTATCCAAGGCCTATGGCCTCAAGGGCAGCTAAGCATGCACATAAACCAAAAGGAAATGCTGGCAGTGAGGCATGCAATCGAGGCATTCAGTCCCTTCCTCCAACAAGGACATCTGTTAATAAGGACAGACAACACCATGGTCATGTGGTACATAAACAAACAGGGAGGCACACATTCCTACCCTCTATGCCGGATGGCTATGAATCTGTGGAATCTATGCCTGAATCTCAATATCCAGCTGCAGGCCAAATTCGTACCAGGAAAAGTAAATGCACTAGCAGACAGCTTAAGCAGAACTACCATGGATGCACACGAATGGATGCTGCATCCAGACATCTTCAAACTCATAACAAAGACATGGGGAATGCCGGAGATAGATCTGTTCGCCTCCCCACTCAACCACCAACTGAAGACATTCTGCTCAAGGACATACCACCCACAAGCATGGAGGGTGGACTTTCTCTGTTTCAGCTGGAATGCCCTAACAGTATATGCCTTTCCACCTCTCCCATTGATGTACAAGGTTCTACTGAAGATCAGGGAGGAACAGCCAAAAGTGATACTAATAGCTCCAGACTGGCCAAGACAACCCTGGTACCCACTATTGAGAAGCATGTCTCAGGCAAATTCATGGCCTCTTCCCCTATGGCCTCTTCTTCTAACGCAGAACAACTTCAAGACCCTGCATCCCAACTTGAAAACATTCCAGCTAACTGCCTGGAAAATTCCTTAAATCCCAACCAAACTGTTTTATCTCAGAGGGTGAAGGACATTATCCTGGCGGCTCGCAGACCTTCCACAAGGAAGACATACTCAGCTAAATGGAAGAGATTTCTCATTTGGAGCACATCAAAGGGCACAGATGTCACAGTGGCAAACCTAGCACACATCCTAGAATACTTAGCAGAATTGTTCCACAATGGCCTGTGTTATTCTTCCATTAAGATTCATGCTTCAGCAATTTCAGCAGAATACAATATAGATCCACCTATCTTCTCACACCCTCTTCTCAGGCAATTTTTGAGAGGGATCAAAAATGTTAAACCTCCAAGAAGACCACCTCTACCTGCATGGGATCTCAATTTTGTGCTGGAAAAACTGACACTACCTCCTTTTGAACCAGCAGCATCAACAGACCTACAGTTTTTATCTTGGAAAACTGCATTCCTTCTGGCAATCACTTCAGCAAGAAGAGTATCTGAGTTACAAGCATTAATGGCAGTGCAGCCTTTTCTTATTTTTCACCAGGATAGAGTGTCACTAAGAACCAATCCTACTTTCATGCCAAAGGTGGTATCTAGGGTATCCTTGAACCAAGCTATTCACTTGCCTACATTCTTCCCTAACCCACAGAACAAAGGGGAAAAACGTTTGCACACCCTGGATATACACAGACAACTACGCTACTATTTGGACAGAATGAAAACTAGCAGAAAAACTGACCAACTTTTTGTAGCATATGCAACTGGGGTGCAAGGAAGAGCAATTTCCAAACAGACAATTTCAAAATGGATAGGAAATTGCATTCGCTTTTGTTACTCCTTTCATGGAAAGACAGTTCCTGAAAATATCAGGCCTCACTCCACAAGGGCCACAGCCACCACTACAGCTTTCCTACAAGGGGTGGCTACCAAGGACATTTTAGAAGCTGCTACTTGGAGCTCCGTGCATACATTTGCCAAGCATTACAATCTACCTTTATACTCCAGATCCCGAGCAGGGTTTGCAACTGCAGTGCTGCAGGGGATCCTAACTACACCATCCTTCTCTTAGTACCTCCTCCCCCAGATTGGCTATGGTATTCTACCCATATGTTATGACTGCAGATGCATCCTTGAAGGACATAGTACAGTTTTGTACCTACCATAAATGTAGATGTCCGATAGGTATGCATCTGCAGTCAGGATTACCCACCCTCCTTCCCCTCTGTGGTATTCCTAGGGTGCTTACCCCTCTTTCAGCTAGCTGGGGGAATCTATTATGGTGTATTTGTTTGTTTATACATGTATATAATTTGCAAATGTTTGGAACTTTTCAGCATTTATCCAAATTTAGCCTTCCTAGAGGGCACCTGGCATCTGGGGCAAGAAAAACTGAGGAAAATGGCGTCGGCTGATGCTTTTATACCCCTCTGACGTAGGGGAAAGTGCGACATCAGCCGAGGCCAGACCCAGACTTTGGAATCCGGCCGACCGAAGGGCTGCCTGAGGCAGGACAACCCATATGTTATGACTGCAGATGCATACCTATCGGACATCTACATTTATGGTAGGTACAAAACTGTACTTTTGCCTTATAGACACAAGGTGCAGGGGTTGAGTCTCACAAGGGATAATTGGCTAAGCTTCAAATGGCTCGCAAGGGCAGCTAGCTTAGTACTAATCTATGAATCTATGAACTGAGACCAGATCCCGTTACTCCCACCCAAATCTACTAGGCTACGCTAACAACAATAAATAACTTTTTAATAAAAATATATTTAGCATCATTAACATTTTTATGATTTTATAAGAAAATCTTTAAATATATAACACTTTACCACAAAACCTGCACCCCCTTAACTGAGGGCACTTGTACTATACCAGCATAAACATCCAATTTACCATGGCAGACTGAGTGGTGGTCAATACCGTTTTGCTATCCCTGTACTGCTGTGCTATATACTGTCAAGAAACACTGTTACTGTTGCTGGAGCTATAATTTTGGATTTTTTTGTTCCTGACAGATTTGTATTTCAGAAAATTTATATTAATTAATATTCTGATATTCTGTCAATGACTTAAAGTAATAGTAGAAATATTTTAAGTGTTTCTTATTAATTCTGGATGTGTACATGATTCTACTCAGATTTGTCAAGGCTCTATGGAAATGGTGCTTTTTGCGCAGTGCGAAAATAGGGTGTTCCACATTTTGGTGGTTTGTCACACATTGGTAGGCTCTCTGTTCCACGTTGGCCTGTTAAGAGGTTGAGACCTATGGAGTCACCTTTGTAGTAATATATTACTAAGTCATCATATTATATACTGTTTATATACTGTTCATTCAGTCTATAGAATTACTCCATCAAAAAAGGTATAACATTGTAAATCAAGGACAAACTTCTGCATGCTTTGCAGGCTGAAACACACACAATAGACATCACCCCAAGGTCAGCAGCCACATATGCCTAATGGAAAGAAGAAAGCTAACTTTTTAACATCTTGCTAGTAAAGCTTAGCAATTGTACTCAGTTGGAAAAATTATATTTATACAGTCCCAATAAAAATAATTCTTCAGACATATCACTAACAAATTGCTTAATCATATGGTTCATTTTCCATCATAATCCAGAACACACTTGGTATTAACTTTAGATCTAATTAAATTTCTGCTTGTTTCCACTAGAGGACAATCTCCTGTAGACCCCAAATCTATGCTTCTTTTCCCTTACTAGTAACTTAGGTTTATTATATAATCAGGGAGGGAGCAGTGATTTGTTTCTGCAAGCTGTAGCCTACTGAACCATCAAAACATTACCAGATACATAATTCTCACTATACTGCCATCAGACCATAACTTTCAGATTGATGGCTACAGCTAAGTTCATCAATGGTCTTCCATTGCGTAGACTCTGCACCCAGTATTTATCAGTTTTGCACCACTGCCTGCCTCACAAGCACCGGCTTGTCTGGCAGATTTGACATTTAATTATAAAATGCCATATTTTTTCATTGTATGAAGCTCATTTTCAACGTAGGCCAGAGGAGAAAAGCTCCAAACCAACAGAAAAAGAAGCACATATTTTATAGTCATATCATAGTCTCAGACATTCTAGCAGAGGTAAGACTAGTGTCACTCTAGCTGAGGATATGTAAACTATCTACAGTTGGTTTGTTATGTACAAATTTGTACAGAGCAATACAGTCCTTTTCATTTAGAATACAGTGCTGGCTGCCAAACATGTAAAGTCTACATTTCTGTAGTAAGATTCACTGCATTTAGATTAGTAGAGTCTGTCTGGATATGCTTAAAACTTGTCAAGTGAAATGACAGGAAGTGAGTGACATATATACACACACACACACACACACACACACACACACACACACACACACACACACACACACACATACACACACACATACACACATACACACATACACACACACACACACACACACACACACACACACCTCTCTCTCTCTCTCTCTCTATATATATATATATATATATATATGTATGTATTAGACCATATTACTGATATCATGTGTGTTGGGAAGCATTTCAGTCAGGGGATTGACTATATTATTCAGGCTAATGCATTTTTCAGGTTTGCGAATAAGGTTATTTGTCGTAATTTCTACAGGGGTGTAGACAAGGAATTCCATTTTATGCTCGCAAATGCTTATTGTGCCCCCAACCAAGTTGGCATTTAAAAATGGTCACTTCAGTCAAGCAGTTGCCCCCAACACTTGATATGTGTGCAACATTTCAGCTGCTCTTTCAAAAACTATTTACAGAGATATTATTTTTAGATTTACTATCCTATTTGCAAGCAAGCCACATATATATTGTTAGAGACATTAATTTAGACTGTTATGGACATAATATACTTGATAAAGTCCCATGTTTCTAAATGATGTTTAGAAAAAAATATACTCTGTAGAGTACAAAGAGTATGACTGGCTACACCCTGGTTAAGTAACTGAGATAGAGTCAGGGAGTGAGGCAGCTCTAGACAATGTAACTTGCACTCAGAATTTAAATCAATCCAAGAAACATGCACTTGAGTATATATGTTTATCTATCTATCTATGTATCTTATCTATTTATCTACATATATATGTGTCTGTGTGTGTATTTGTGTAATAGAAATACTATATATAATAAATATAGTTATATATATATATATATATATAAATCATACACTAATATATTGTACCACCATTACCAATGCCCAATGCATACAGATTTCAGTAGAATGAAGCCATAGAACTGGCATTACAAAATACCAACAAGAGGCCTACACCTGTCATCACCTGTAGTTGTCATACACTGATTAAGTTCTTTGGAGGTGAAAATGGACAAATCCTATAAGCCACAGTTCAGCATGGATATACAACGTAAGAAGAATAGTCGTCATCGCCAGCCTTCTCAGAAACATTCCCCTTCTCTGTCTTTTATCATTTAAATCATATAAAAAGGACTTAAGCATGGGTTTCCTTAAGTACCCTTTAGCACCTCTGTTTCCATTTCCACACAAAGCTGCCCAATATCTCTCAACCACTGGACATTAAAAATCATAGCAGTGGCCTTTAAAATCATAACAGATGGTCAGAAGGAGGAGCACTTTCTTATTTTTTCGCAGTTGTAGGTCTTTATATATTACAACATATATAGATAGTGATGGGGAATACTTGTATTGAATACTTGTTTGCTTACTTTTTAATATATGTAGCCATAAGTATGTCTGACTTTATTAGAAACATCAATAATCTAGGAGTAGCAACAGTAAAATCTGAGGGCTAAAATCAAAGTGCTGTACCTAAGTTGTAGCAGATGAGAGGTATGGCTACCCAAGTGCAGAGTCGTCACTCACGGAGTTTTAAAATGAAGCAGCATGCAAATGGGCGACAAAATGTACTGTAAGGACAATCAGTTAACCTGACAGGTTTCAGAAATATCATTACTTCCACAATGGCAGGATCATCTGTCCTGGCATAGCTGTCAATGAATCAGAGACAAATCCTCAAATAATCAGGGGCAACCAGGGACACTTTTAAAATAGTTGTACTATTAACCTGAGGAATTGACAGAATAAGACAAATGTGAATTGATACAATTTTTTTAAATAAAAAGAAGTTTATAACTTTTAATTTTATTGTCATTATTTATTAAGTGCAATATACAAACTTTTCTCCAAAACAGTCACCAGATTTAGGAGGGCTGAGCCAAAATTTGAATCAGAATGAGGGACATTTGAGAGGTTTAAGTCTTCAGCTGGGGATGGTCTCCCGTGCCAGTAACAACACTGATTTAGCTGAGGTACAAAGTAGTGTGGGGTCACCTAATGCTCAGACAATTTTCTGGTTTAAAAGCAACATTTTTGCACTTTATTTTATGCAATTTCCAGATATACTATTGCACTTCCTGCAACACTAGCAGCCTCACAAGAGGACATGCCGCTGCTGCTCTGTTGAACCCCATTTATTTTGTTACCTCTTATCTGGATGAAGGCACCTGCAGCTCTTGTGACCCTGCCATGGTTTTTGCAGCCCACAGAATTCCATTTCACTCTTGGCATTCCAGAAGTTAGTATTCCAAAAAGAGCATGAGGGAACATTTCCATTTTAAGTACAGATTTCACTGAACCGCATCCTGAAAGTATAATTACACTGTTCCACTTACTGTTAGACTGAGACAAGATGTAACTAAGCAAAACAGCCTTAGTCACATGTTCGGAACATACTATTGTGGACAAGGACGTGAACTTCGTACATGAACTTCGTTGCCTGTTTGCACCATCCGTGTGTGTCAAGTGAAGCAAGTCATTACAACAGCAACTGGCACAATAACACATGCAGGCATTATTCAGAAATGTTTGTCCTGTCACCCAAGTAAAAAAGTCATACTTCTCACTCTGTTAATGCAAGAAATGGGGAGCAAGGAAAACTATAATAATGAAGGGCAAAGGCCCAAATCAGAGACAGATTGTAAATATTGATGTTAGAATAATAGTTTTGTGTTAGCATGCACATTTTTTCCTCTGGGATATTTAGTGACAGTAATCCTTAATGATTTACCAGAAAACAGCTATTAAAAAAAATCAGCTGTCAAAATTCTAAATAAGATGAATGTATAAAATTAAATCAAGGTTATATGTTCGGATGGCTACACTAATTCATAGTGTAATTTAACAAAACTTGAAGAAAAAATATCATAAATGAGTACAGTGCCAATGCCTGTGTTCACTTAAGCTCCAAAGTGCACAAATAGATTTTTTTATATTCTTTTTCAATTTGCGAGTAACTGAGTGAAATAATAAATCCTTCCACAGCTTGCTATGAGAGAAGGCACCATCTTACCTTAATCTGGATCAGAGGTGAAACGGTCCGTAGCAAAAGACTCGCAGTTTGGTATAACAATAAAGACAAATCAGCAGAATAAATAGAGGGATCCAGTAGTAAATTCCGCAAAAGCCAGAAAAAGAAAGGGAATTTGTACTGTTGGACCCTCTGTTTATTTGTAAAGAACAAAGGATTTTAGGTCAGGGGGTGGAGGTGTTAAGCAAGCAGTGGCTTGGATTGTAAGACTTGCATTGAATGCCACCTCTTGCTTCATTAGAGGCATAGAAAATCAGCTTGCTATGGAGAGGAAAGTACAGAGTGAATTACAAGCCGATTTTCTCAGAAAACCATGTAACTTCATGCTGAAAATTAAGCTGACAAGGTAACTGACAAAGTTCAGTTACTTTTTCAACTTAATTTTCAACAGTGGAGTTACAATCTGGCTGTAAAGGTATGTGTGCTGGGAGAAGGCACTCAGGTGTAGCAACATGCAGTTACTATTGTCTCACAGCGAGCTCGGAAGTAACCACAGAGGCACCATGAGATGGTAGTCGGGGTTAATGAATACAAATTTTTATTTGAAGCTTTTGACAGTTTTTCTTGTGGAAGTAGTTTTCTTTCCTCTAATTTCTCTCTTAATTGATTTGTGCATCTTGTGTCTGGAAATTCTGGGCTTTTTGCATAATAGTAACAATACAGAATTTCTTTCTTATCCTTAATAGTCCACTTTATCGTCTTTATGGCTCTTCATTGGCCAATCAGTTTTTGTGATTTTTGTGGACTACTACTTCCTTCTACAACAAGGGGGGCTTCCTCCCCCTGGGCCTGGCCTCACACCATTGTAGGAATGTTTCCATAATGTGAGGAATTTATACTGTCATCTTTTCCACTCCTGGCACCCCAGTATGCCTACCAGGATTGGGCACTTTTTTATCCTAGGTCTTGTGCACCCAGCTTTCTTTTTTAATTTTTAACCTACTTCTGTCCATGATATATGCTCTATAAATATAGTCTATATATCAGGGTAATCTTGGTGAGATTTTGTGAAAAACAGGGTCCACCTTGCAAGGTACTCATAAAGACTTGAGGATGAATTCAAGGATGAATTATTATACATAAGTTGTCTGACGATTATCTAGTACATTTTGATAACCCCAAACATTCCCAGATGTAGTTGTCTCTAAATGCCTTATATACCTGAATAAGATCTCCTCTTAAATATCTGTACTGTACAAGTTCAGATAATTTAGTCTTTCATAATGACTTAAATTTTCACATCCATGGATGCCCTTGGTATATTTCTGCTGTACTCTTTCCAGTTTACTCATGCTTGTTTTCTTATAGGGTTTCCATATTGCTATTCCATACTCAAGTTTGGGTCTAACGTACCATCATAATTTTTGATTCCCTAGAATTTATAAATCTTTTTATACAACATATAGTTCTATAACTATCACAAAAGAGTTTGTTATGATTAGAAAAACTCTTAGCTGAAATTCTCTACCCATATACCCAGGTCCTTAAATGAGTCTACAGTTTCAATCACTGTATGCTGTATTAAATATTCACCTTTCAGTTTAGGTCTCCCAAATCTCATATGGTTAGTTTTTGATGTATTTGCATATTATTCTCCTGTGCCAAAATGGTCAATTTAGTCAAGTTATTTTGCAGACATGCCTAATCTATAACACATGTAATCAATTTGCCCAATTTTAGGTCATCTGTATATAGACTGTAGAACACCTCAGATGAAAAAGTAAGATACAACGTAAACAAGTAAGGGCCTAGGACAGAGCCCTGTGGGACACCCTGATTGTAACCAAAGATTTCACCTGTCCAGTATGATACTTGCCATGTTATATTTGTAAGCCTTTAACTATCTATCTTATCAAGAGTACATTAGTACCTAGTTGTACTAATTTATTGATCAGTGTTTTGTGTATGACCCTGTCAAATGCTGAAGTTAAATCTGTATAAATTACATCACAGCGCAATTTTTCATTCATAACTGTTATTATATTGTTATAGAACATCACGATCTGAAATTGTTTCACGGATCTGACTCAGCTGCATATCCAGCATTTGATCTGAGCTCAAAGCTCCTCCCCTACCCATAATGCCCCGTCTCTTTCCTCCCTTCAGATCTCTTTTGCCGCACTATTGTCCACATCGTTGATCCATGCTCTCTGCTTATAAATTTTGGGTAAGTGTCTTTATAACTGTTAATTTTCCCCTTTTTCTCATATTTTCCACTTTTCTATCTTTTGTACCTCCCCACGCAATCTCTGCATTGTTAAAAAAAAAACTTCTCTTTTTATCTTTCTTGTATGAGTGGTTCATGTGTGAGTGAGTGTGTTAGGCCTTAGGTTAGGAGTATGCCCGATACACCTAAACCAGACTTCTGAAAATGCATAGTGTGGCCACAAGCTGTCCCCAGCTGATGGCCACACTCTGTGCATTGTATGTCTTGGGGCAGCCCATTTAGATACCTCCTGTTCCTTCTTTGCCAGGTTTAATCCCCGGGCACTGATGGACAGGAGGAATAAGTTAATTTTGAAGGGTCTTCTTCCCTCTCTTCGACTGGGGCACAGGTCTCTTCTGCCTCAGCTTCTACCTCTGTCTCCACCCCAGCCCCTGGGGCTCAACCTCCTGCCAAGAGGCCCGGGTATGGAGACCAGCAAGCCAAAACAAAGGATAGGGCCAAGAAGTGATCCCGAGATTGCTCGGGTTTGCTGGACCCTCTGACAAAAGTTAGGTCGGCTCTGAGGTCAGCAGCTCCATTCCCCTTGGTTCTGTCTGGAGCCTTAGGAGCTTCAGAACCAGTCGCCAGCGCAGGCTTCCCCTCACTGCCACTCCAGGCAGGTGTCAGTGGCCTCATCTTCTCACTCCACCTGCAGCCTTCCTGAAGTGGAGATGAATAGGATGATGCAGAAGTTTATCTGCACTCAGATTCAGTTGGAGTCCTGCCTGCCCCATCTCCCTCCAGAGCTGGGAGCATGCAATTGTCGTTCATCCCTATTGCTTCTTCTCCAGTCCATCCTCCAGTTTTGGAGCCCTTGGATCCAAGGACACTTGGCATTGAGGGTTTGGCTCCAATGGTACCTTGTACTTCAACGCCAGCTATGGCCTTGAGGAGGTCAGATCCAACTAGCTCAGATCTGTCCGGCTCTCTGAGCTATAGCCTTGGCACTGGATCTGAGGGGATGATGTTGGCTCTGAGCCTTTTGGAGCAGAGCCTTCCCTTTGGGATCTTGGCACCTGAAGGTTCGGCTCTGGCTCCCCGTTGGGTCAGAGGGTTATGGCCCTGACCCTTGTGCCTTCTCAGGACATCCATTTCCATTTGGCTTTTAATGTGGTGGAGAGGGTCTTCTCAATACCATCGAGACACTTGACAATCTCATCTTTGGAGTCCATCCTGGCTCCCTCTGTTAATGGTGTGAACCTGGCCATTCTACCATCTCAGGGACTGCCTGCTGCCACTTTGCCCCAGGGTGCTCCCTCTTGGGAGCAGCGAGACATTGGCGAGTCCTTTCCACAGACCCCCCACTGAGAGGATCCCCCGCAAACATACATGCAAAAGGAGGCACTTGGACTCCCCTCCAGAGTCCCTCACAGAAGATACCAATTTGGAGGAAGGGGAAGGTTCCCCCTGGTCACCCCCGAGGATGTCTCCTTTGCAGATATCATGGAAATCCTATGCCAATGTGGGGGGGGTGGTCTGCCCAAAAACCTAACTCGGACGAATTGGTGTTCCTGGAGGCATTTGGTATAGGACCCTCTACTTCCTGGGTGTCCCTTCCTGCAGATCCTTTGGTGGGTCTTATCACATCTCGGGCATGGAAGGAACCGGACATGGTGGCGCCCATTCCCAATGCCCTGACTAGGTTTTGAGTCACCCTTCAGACAGGACCCATTGGAGTAAAGGATCCCTGGTTGATGCCATGGTGGTGGCAGGCCACCACTAAAAAGGAGCTTGCTCAGGAGAGCTCCACAGTCCACCCTCCTGACTGTGAGTCCAGGACAATGGACCATTTTGGGAAGCGGGTGTATGCTTCAGCGATCTTCTCTGTGCGGGTGCTGAATTGTATGGCACACGTGATTAGGCTGCAACTTGACCTGGTCAAGGAAGTCGCTGAGTCTACCCCTGGGTCCATGTCAGTGGAGGACAAGAAAGTATTCTTCTCTCAAATGGCCACCCTGACTTCTATCACTAACACCTCTATGCGTCTCCTTTCCCATGCTACCGAGGGTGCTGCTAGGGCTGCCAGTGCAGGTGTTTCCATGCCTGCCTCCGGCTTTGTGCCTTTTCAGAACCCTTCAAGGCATCTTTTATGAATGCCCCATATGATGGTTCCTCCCTTTTTGGGAAGTCGGTATGTGACACCTTAGTCCAGAGTGAGAATGACGAGAAGACTCTGTCTGCTGTCAGGATCTGCTTTTCAGCCCCTCATCGAATCTTCTCGAGGAATCACCAGGGGGCCAAGAAGATGTGGTTCCAAAAATCTCAGAACTATTCCCTGGAAACTCAGGGCTCTCCTTCCCTTAAGGGCAGAGGGGGATTTGATAGACACCACTCTAGAGGCAGAGGGGGTCTGAGGAATCAAGGATCTCATGATCCTTTCTCGGAGAGACCCATGCAGCAACCCTGAAGGGTTGCCCAGCTGCTCATCTCTGATGGCAGTCAGGGGTCGCCTATCTCTACACCTAACAGCATGGGAGTCCATCACGGAAGATCGGTGGGTGATGCAAATTATATCCAGAGGCTATTCAGTCCCCTTTCTCTCATCACTCCATCCATCCAGACTCCTCTCGGATGTTCCACCTGTGCAAAGGGAGCAAGGGAGGGTGCAGCACTGAGATTGTAAGACTGCTAGAAAAGCGAGTCATCCAACCCATCCCCCCAGACCAGTCTGGGTTAGCCATTTATTCCAGGTTCTTTTTGGCGCCAAAGAAGACGGGGGACTTAAGAACCATTCTGGACCTTTTCACCTTGAATCTGTCTGTGGCCAAGGCAAAATTCTGGATGGTCACCCTTCTATCTATCCTGCCCTTCCTGCAGGAGAACTATTGGATGTGCTCCATCCTCCAGGATGCGTACTACAATATCAAAATGGACAGGTGCTCTCAGAGGTTCCTCTGCTTCTGGCTGGGAGCCAATAATTATCAGTTCAGAGTGCTTCCCTTTGGTCTCACCACAGCCCTTTGGGTGTGCACCAAAGTGATGGCAGTGGTAGTGGCTTCCCCTACCTGGATGACCGGCTCCTTGCTGCCCCTTCCAGGCATCATCTCAATCAAGTGAGGGATTCCCTTCATCTCTTACCCCAGTGGTTGGGCATAATCATCAATCTCAACAAGTTGTCTCTGGCCCCAGTTCAAGTACTAGATATCACTGTGGCTTGACTGGACACAATTCAAACCAAGGTCTTTCTTATCTTGGACAGGATTCAGTCTTTGAAGCTACATGTCCTTTGCATTCTCCAAGGTCAGTCACTGACAGCGGAAATGGTATTAAGGGCGTTGGGGTCCATGGCATCCACGATCAGTCTCTTGCCCATGATATGCTTTCACATGTGGGTTCTTCAATGGACCCTCATGGTCCAGTGGTCCATGTTAGGTCTCCCTTTGCCTCATCCTGTTCGAATCTCTCAGGTGTGCATGGGCTCTCTTTTGTGGTGGATTAATTCCCCGGATCTGACCTGGGGTCACGTCTTTCTTCCTCCCTCCCCCTTGACCATGGTGTCTACGGATGCCTCCCTACTTAGGGTGGGGGGGCACTGCTTGGGAAGGACAGTCCAAGGCACGTTGTCTACATGTGAGACCAGATTGCATATCAACATCCAGGAGATGAGGGTGGTGCTTCTAGTGTTGCAGGCTCTCCATGCCCATCTTCCCCAGGGATGATTGCTATCCAGATGGACAGTATGTCTATGGCCTGGTACATCAACAGACGGGGGGGACCAGGTATTACCCTATATATCATGAAGTCATGAGAGTGTGGGAGTGGGCATTCTCCACTGGCTGTTTTCAGATGGCAACGCACATTCTGGGGAGGTCCAACATTGTAGCGGACAGGCTTAGCAGGTCTATTCTGATGCCTTACAAGTGGTCTCTGAATCCTTCAGTAGTGAAACAGATTTTTCTCAAGTGGGGTCAGCCTTGCTGTGATCTCATTGCCTCTCCTTCCAATGTGAAATGCAGTGAGTTCTTTGCACTGAAGCCCCCACCGGGGGAAGCCCCCAGAGATGCTCTGATTCATGCTTGGCTCCCCGGTCTCCTGTATGCTTATCCTCCTCTTTCTTTGATTCCAAAATTCCTTCAGAAAGCTCACAGGCTGGGGAGCCTAGATATCCTCATTGCCCCATTCTGGCCTCTTAAGGTCTGGTTCCCCTCTCTAAGGTCTCATTTGTTGGCTCCACTATGGACATTGGATTCAGTTCTGGATCTGATTTCTCATCCATCAGGCATTCCGCATCCAGACCTGGGCAGTCTGAAGCTCACTGCTTGGCTGCTGCAGTTCCCATGATAGTCAGGACTCCCAGCTTATCTTCACCTGTCAAATGGATCCTGGTGGGGGCTCATAAGTCTTCCACCAGAAAAGTGTACTCCAGCAAATGGAAACGTTTTTCAATTTGGGCCTTGCAGCATGCCCTAGATCCCTTCACTGCTCTGGTTTTGGCAGTTTTGGAATTTTTGGCAGGGATCTTTCAGCAAGGTGCCAGTTCTTGTACAGTCAAGGTCCAACTTGCAGTAATTTCTAATTTTCATGTTGGTGATAATATAGCTTCCTTAGCATCCTCTAAGCTTTGTAAAGCCTTCTTAAAAGACACCTTTCTTCTTCGCCCCCTGGTGAAGGAAGCAATGCCTGCATGGGAGCTAGGGTTGCCACCTTTCATCTTGGCTAAAACTGGAGTAAAGCCACACTCTTCGTGTCATCAGTAACCCTGCCCATCCCACCCCTCCCCACCCACATTCCCCCCATTTTGTGATGGCACGATGACATAATTTGGTGAGGAACGCCCTCTTTTTCCATTCCTGCTGCCTGCTTTCGGCTGATTTACAAACTCCAGTAGTCTGCTTCCTTTTTAAAACAGAATACCGGAGTTTGTACAGTGTTTTCCAGACTACGGGAGAATCAGTTTGATTTCCGGTGAGTCCGGAAAAAAAAATGGAGGGCTGGCAACCCTAATGGGAGCCTACATTAGTCTTGCAAGCTCTTGTTTTGTCCCCTTTTGAGCCTGCAGCCTCTGTGGATCTGCAGTTTCTATTCTGGAAGATGGTTTTCTTGGTTGCTATTACATCTGCCAAGAGGGTCATGGAGCTTCAAGCGTTGTCAGTCAAGCCCACATATATGATCTTTCATAAGGACAGGGTATCCTTGCGTACTAACCCATCTTTTCTTCCTAAGTTAGCTTCAGAGTCCAATATTAATCAGGTGATTAATCTCCCGAACTTTTTCCCAAATTGTCAAAACAAGGGGGAATATAAATTGCACTTGTTGGATGTGCACAGTTATATTTTTTACCTGTACAGGACTAAATCCTTTCACAGGTCTGACCAGCTTTTCATCTCCTACTCTAAACCCTTTTTGGGGAAGCCAATATCTAAGGTAACCATCGCCCATTGGATTTCCCAGGGTATTATTCTAGTATACTGTGTTAGGGGATTATGCCTGCCAAGTCATGTGAAGGAACATTCCATCATATCTATGACAACTTCAGCGGCCTTCTGGTCCAGAATTTCATTAGATGATATCTGCTCTGTGGCCACTTGGGCTTCATCTCATACCTTTATTTCCCATTACAAGTTGGACATCATATCCAGGAATAGGGCATCCTTTGGCTCCGCCCATGCTCTGCAACATCCTTCCATAAGGGCCTCCCAGGTGTTTAGTAGCTGGGGACTCTGTCCCACAGGTTGAAGATCAAATGAAGACAACAACTTCAGAAAAAGAAGTTATGTACTCACCATAATGTTCCATCTGAGTTTTTGTTCTTCATTTGTCTTCAACTGTCCCTCCCTCCTTCCCCCTGCCTTACATAGACTGCATGGTGGTTTGACGAGTAGAGGATGTGGTCACCTCCTGCATGCCTCTTACTCTCTTCCCTTTGCTTATGCAGATTTCTAGTTTGAGATAAAGTGTTGGGTCAGGTGAAGAAGTTAGTCGGACAGCAAACTCGATCTGAAGGGAGGAAGGAGACAGGGGCATTATGGGTAGGGGGGAGCTTTGAGCTTGGATCAGATGCTGGATATGTGGCTGAGTCGGATCCATGTCGGATCTGGGAACCCACAGGTTGAAGACAAATGAAGAACAACAGCTCAGATGAAATGTTATGGTGAGTACATAACTTCTTCTTACAGGTTATTAATAGATCTATTTTCAACATATGCATGCTGATATATGGTTTCAAGTCCCAACCTATCCACTTCTGACAATAACTTATCCAATATTACCTTCTCCATTGTTTTTCCACAACATGATAGTAGACTTATGGGTCTGTATGACTTTGAGTTCATCCTACTCCCCTTTCCCTTAAAGACAGGTTTAATAAGTGAATGTCTCCAATCTTGAGGAATCTCCCCATATTTATATGACCTAGTGAGTAATAGATATAATGGTACCATAAGTTCTTGCTGAAGTGTTCTCAGGTCATTGTTACTAATTCCACCTCCTCCCAGTGCTTCATTTGGATCCAGTTTGTGCAGTTTTTTTTCAATATAATCTAATTTGATTCCAGTATCTGGGGTTGCATGGATATCACAAGGACAACTTATCACCCCTTTTGTGGAGCCAAACTGTTTTGAAAAAGATTCTGTAAATATATCTTTAATCTGTTGTATCTGAGAATAAATTTTAGAATCTGCACACAGTTAATCAATTTGTATGTCTTTACTCCTTCCACATTTTATGTATCTATAAAAAGTTTTCATATTATGCTCAATATCATTATATAAATTTTCTTCAATTTTTTTTATCTTATCTCACACTATGCTTAATCTGTTTGTCCAGCTTGTTTATTTCAGGTTTTCAAAGTTGTAGTTCTGCTTCTCTTCCACGTCTTATATTTTTTGTCTCTCACTTTAATCAGATATCTTGTGTCTTATAGAAGTATATCCCCCTGACACTGTATACCTAGATCTTGATGTTAAATATTTTTATGATTCTTTTTGTACTCAGACAATTTCTCTTTCAAAACTTTTTACATTCTATCTGCAGTTTTTCCACTAAACACCTCACTCCACTTAGTTTTACATAGTGACTGTTTTGCTTCCACATAATCTGTAATTAACCTTATGTGCATTGGTTTAAATTTCAGTTTGGCAGAATTATCTAGCAACAAATTAACCTTTATAACCCCATGATCACTGCACTCCAGCAGTGGTAAAACGTGACTCGAAGTAACAGTAATTCCGTTAGGAACACAAACAATGTATGTTCCGTCCCCTGGTAGGTTTTTCTACAATCTGAAGCAATTGTTGTTCCTGAATATACGTTGTGAATAATTTCCTTACTAACATTGTTGAATCAATATTATTCCAGTCTGTTTAAGATAAATTTAAGCCCCCAGCTAATATTATTCTTCCCTCCTGTGTTTCATGTAAGAAATGTATGAATTCCTCTAGGTCATCTGCATTTGGCTTTGCTGGTCTATACACTCCAGCAATTGTTATACGTTCCAGGGTTGTCTTTATTGTCACAGTTACACAGTCTATAGTATTGATGTTATCAATGAACATGTAATTATCACAGGTCTCATAACTGTCTTTAAACCCTATGATAACACCTCCACCTGATTTTTTTGTTAGAATGTCTGTTGCAGTCGAAACATTTATACTCTGACAGAACTGTTTTCCAGTCATTGATCTTTAACAATGTTTCACAAACAATAACAACATCAGTCGTGTTAGAATGTAGCAAATTTTCCAATAAAAAAAACAAAACAAAAAAAAAAATTATTAATGCTTCTAGCATTAACAGCCATCAGAGATGCATCAAATGTTGCTATCTGTGAACTGTTAAATTTTTGACCTGGCAACAATCCTGCCTAGTGTTTGTCAACTATTGCAAAATATCTGCTGCAAAAATTCTCTTCCCTGATTTTGACAAAAGCACCCCATCCTGTCTGAAAACATGTGTGCCCAAAGATAAGCTTGGATGCTCTACATGTTTGCATTTGTTAAAACTGGACACTTTTTCCATGTAGGTATTTACCCAAAAAATCTTGTCATTCATGGTTACATGACTATCCTTTCTAAAGGTGATTTGTGAAAAATACTTCCTAACACCAGTACAAGCTATACTATCTAAGAGGGCTCTCAGTTCCATACTAACAGTCAGAGACTCCTTGAGGATTATGTAATTTGTACTGACATGAATAAAAATGGATCCGTGCGTTAGCGCGGAGTTGCCACTGTTGTACACAAGAGCAGCGGCGGTTAAACAAGGTTAAACTATTCGGGACATCTAAATTCCACTCTTCAAATTTTCCCTTAGAACTACCTTCCTCGAGCTGTACTGCTGATCTAACCAGCATATCCTATAACTGAAAAGTTCATCTCTACTTGATTCCCAAGTAGACTATTCTCTATCTGTAAAGCCTAGCACTTACTCCTACAGTACTTGCACCTTGATAAAGCACTCTTATTATAGATAGTACCCCACCAGCCTAAAACCCACTTCCCCGGAGTCCTTTGAAAGTCTCTTTATCTACTACTTCTAGTATGTCGAGGGATCAGTTGCTAGTGTCCTCTCCAGCTCAACTGGTGAACCTGGGAATATTGAGGCAATGTTACAATTGCCTCATGTACACAGACAATCCTCTCCTTCTCCCACAAAACACAAATACATGCGAGAGATGCAACTATACGGCCAAACTGGAGGCTGAGCTCTCTCAACATAGGACTGGCAAGACCAGACAGGAGGAGAAGGTAACCACACACAATACATACCCAGTCACACATGATACCATCACAACTTCAAATCATACACATACTCACACAAAGACATACTCGGAGGCTCTGTTCAAAAATTTACCAAAACAGCAGAGGCCACCAAAGCAGACACCCAAACAACTACCACCTCATGACCCAACACATGCAACACATAGACCACACAGTCAGAGTGTCAAACAGTCACGCCCTTAAGGCCAAACAAAATGCCAGACACACTTGTCATTGGTGATTCCATAGTCAGACACACTGACGTCCCGCTCACCAGACTGAGTAAGGAGAAGGTCACAGTAAGCTGCCTGTCGGGCGCTAGAATCCGCCACATAACGCAAGCACTCAGGTCTCTCAACAGCAGGTACAAGTGCGTCTCAGTCATTGTCCACGCTGGTGTCATCGACCTGGGACGTACCTCCTTGGACTACATGAAAAGGGACATCGAGGAGCTCTCTGATTATGTAGCCCAGGCAGGTATGACCCTGACCTTGAGCAGTATCCTACCTTCACCTAGAATGATGCCACAATACAGTGATAAGATGATCAGCTTTAATAATTGGCTTAAATTCTGGTGTCATTCAAAGGGGATCCAATGTCTGTCTGCCTGGGATGACATGCTGGACAAGCCACGCTGCTTCGCAAGGGACGGCTTGCACCTGTCACCCTGGGCTTCCGGATATTGGCAAAGGCTCTTGCCACCCCATAGTGCCTTTTTAGGCAAGGCTCAAATTCTAAACCTACCACCCTAGAACACCAAAAGGAAAAAAACTAAGGGTAATGCTGCTCAATGCCAGAAGTCTCAATCTCAAGATGCACGACTGAGGCCCTTCTCAATATGGAGAACATCGATGTCTGTGCTGTGACAGAAACCTGGTTCAAGGCTCCTGAGAGCACCCCAGCACTAACAGGTTTCACCTCATATCATGCGTTCCGCCCCAAAATCCGGACAACACCAAGAAAGGAGGGGGTGTCCATATTCATAAAGGACACCCACACCTCAAGGTTGGTGGCAACGCACGATGCATCGGAGACCATCCAGGTGCAATTAACCATAGGCAAGACTGCTCTGCAATTTGTAGCATGTTACAGGCCACCCTCTCAAACTCAGGAACCTCACATGGCCTTCCTGAAAACATTGGAGGGATAAATGTATCTCCAAACACCATCATACTAGGTGACTTCAACTACCCTAATATAGACTGGGAACACTACTCAAGCCTGAACACTCTTACCCAAAGATTCCTGGAGTTCATAAACTCAAATGCCATGGAACAACTAGTCACCATCCCCACAAGAGGAGAAAACATACTTGATCTCATCATCACGAACATGGGATCAAAATGTTCAACACCGAAGTATACCCTCACTGGTGAGATCAGATCATAAACTAATCTCGCTGGAGGTCCTCATCCCGCCCCCACCTGAAACAAAAAAGACCACAGTGAAAAACTTCTCAAAAGCCGATTTCACACTTCTAAAAACTAGTGTGGTCTCCTTTAAGGCCCCTGAGCCAGTGGTAAACATTACTCAAACCGCTGAATCACTTACAAATGCCTTCTACCAGCACCTACAGGACTGCATGGATCAGGCAATCCCAAACAAAACTAAGACTCTCTGTACCAAAGGCAAGCATCCAGTCTGGTGGACCCCAGCCATAAACAAGCTCTACAACAAAAGGAGGAAGCTACTACAAGATAGAGCAAAATCCTTGAAAGGTAAGACACCTTTGATCATTATAAGTAAAAAACTAAGAGCTCTCATAAAATCATCCAAGGCAAATTTTGGGAGAAAAATCGCCAAGGACTCTAAAGACAATCATAAGGCCTTCTTTAGCTATGTTAGAAACCTAGGAGGAAACTCCCAGATATGCTCAGAATTAGTTCAAAATGATGTGAAAATTACTGAACCTACACACATTGCTAACATACTGGCTGACAGGTTCAGTGCAAACGTCTCCCCCCCCTCCCCCCCAAAAGGAGAGATATCTATTCCAGAGGATTGTAGCCGCCCAAACATCTCCAATGCCCAGGTGAGAACTGCCCTCACTATGGCAAAAAACACAGCATCAATGGGACCGGATGGTGTCCCCGGCTGTGTGCTTCATGAACTCAACGAGGAATTAAACCCACAGTTAGGACAGCTGTTTAATCTTAGCCTCACCTCAGGATACGCACTCCAAGGAGTGGCGACGCGACTGTGGTCCCACTTCATAAGGGCGGTGCCTCCACAGACCCTGGAAATTACCGCCCCATTAGCTTGACAAGCCTTATCTGCAAAGCCATGGAGAGGATCATAATGGAACTCATAAATAAAGACATAGGGAACTTGCAGACTTTGGATCCAACCCAGTTTGGCTTTGTCAAAGGCAGATCCTGCCTCTTAAACTTGGTTGACTTTTTCGAGACAGTCACCAAGGCCATTGATGAGGGAAAGGCAGTCCATACAGCCTACCTCGACCTGGCAAAGGCCTTCGACACAATACCCCACTCAGGTATCATCGAAAAACTCATCAGCTTGAATGTAAACCCATATATCACAAGATGGGTTGCAAACTGGCTAAGTGACAGAACCCACAGGGTCAGAGTTGCTTGAGCCATGTCAGACTCAAAGCCTGTCACAAGTGGTGTCCCACAGGGCTCAGTCCTGGGTCCACTCTTGTTCGGCATCTACTTTTCTGAAGTACAAGCAAACACAGGAGGGTTATGGCTGACAAAGTTTGCAGATGACTGCAAACTGGGCCATAGTCGAAAACACATCTGACACAGATATCCTCCAGAAGGGCCTCACAGAAATGGATAACTGGTGCCAGAGCCATAGCCTGAAGTTAAACGCCAAAAAATGCATAGTCATACCCTTTGGGAAAAACAAGGTTACCCCTAGCTACCATATAGGTGGCAATCCACTGAGCACAGAAAAGTCATCAGGGATCTGGGGACCCAAGTTGACAGTAGCCTTCGCTTGACACTCATGTTGCTAAAGTAGTTAGGAAAACCTTCTATATCGCCCACCTGATCATGAAGGGATTCACATCTAGATCAAGGGAGGTCATCGTCCCCTGTACTCATCACTCATTAGACCTATGATTGAGTACAATGCCCGCTCGAATGTATCTGACCAGACACCTGCTGCAGCTTGAAAGGCCCCAAAAGTTCCTCACCAAAAGGATAAAGGGTCTCAAAAATATGTCTTATGCTGCCCGACTGAAAGAACTCCAGCTCTATTCAGTCTCATACCGCTTGCTCAGAGGTGACCTGTGCCTGACATATAAGGCCATGTCAAACCCAGATTTGATGAATATGCTTCACCTCAAAAATCTAGATCCCTCAGAACCACAAGGGCGGAGACTTAAACCTTGACACGGTTATAAATAAAATGTGCTGGAGGGACAGATTCATCACCCAGAGACTCCTATGCTGTGGAACAAAATCCCGGTACATGTGAGGCAGAGCACCTCGCTGGCCTTGTTCAAGAGGAATCTTGACCAATGGATGGGAGATCGCAGATATACCCCAGGGATTACTTCAGTGTCACTGCTTGACAGAGGCACAGAAAAATGATAGGCATAGTTTTTATTCAAACTAAAGGGGTGGCGAAAGCCACATAACTATGGGCTAGGCTTATAAATGCCCTTGGGCAGATAGCCTAGTATGAACCTATGAACCTATGAACCTATAAGGCATTCCAGGGCTTGTCTTACATCTTCTATTTTTGCTCCTGGCTGTTCATTGTCTTTTCTGCAATTATAAGTATCAGTTCCATTAATAACTGAATCTCAAATTAGAAGAATACCTTTGCTGACCATCTCTGAAGAATCTTCAGTTTCTAATACAGTAATATCTGCTCTGTCAATTGTTACAAAGGAATGATCTTCATCACCATTAGTCTTATTAATCCCACTATTTTCATTGTGTATTAAATTCTCATCCAGCTGGCATTGCAAATCCACAGCTTGAACCATGTAGTTAGCATCTGTCTTTCTCTTCTTTTTTCTTACAGTAATATTCTTCAGTCTGTCCATGTTCAGTTTTGATTTCTTCCTTTTCATCTGTCCCTTGCCTCATTTTTCTACCTTCTGTTTTGGAAAAATGATGCCTTTTCCTGTAGACTGAAGATAGAAAAATATTATCATTGCACGTAACCTATGTGTTACATAACAATACAGTGCTCTTTTTAGTATGTATTCTCTTTACTTTACATGCATTGATCAATTGATCTTTCTTCCTTGTTATTTATTTGTTGTGAACTGCTTCCTTCCTTTCTTTTTTTTTGTTCCTTTCTAAACAAACCAGATCCTCAGACTGCTGAATACTTGTATCCAGAATTCCAAAGTTGTCAGGGGCATCATTTTATTTCATAGGGGTTGAATGATCTTTACAGACAATAGGCGCATTGTTTCCTAAATGTATTCTATTTGTTCTTTCCCTAACATTATTTATTTCACCAGTCCAATCATTAATGTATGAAACAACAGTTCTCCAAGCTGTGCCAATTGCACAAATGCAATCATCATCATTAAGTCTAGATTTACTTTTAACAATGGTAAGCAGATCATCCAACTTTTGACACGAGGAATACAGATCACCAGTGTTCCAACTTTTGACATGAGGAACACAGATCACCAGTGTTCCAACTTTTGACACGAGGAACACAGATCACCAGTGTTATCAGCTGTTACCTTTAAATATGCATAGTATTTATTACACTGTACAAGATATTTGTGCATTACTAAATAGTTAATTGCATACGCATTTAAGGAATCCATATTCAGCTTCAAATGGATAAAATATTGTAAAAGAAAAGAATAATCAAAAACGGTAACCACAGAATTCAAAGAGAACTTAAATCAACTTCCATGACAAAAAATCATACAAGCAATATACAACTAAATACTAAAGTAAGTACAATAACGTTGTTCTGACCGTACAAATTGTGCAAGCCAGACAGAAGCTCACTGTCGCTTGCAGTCACTCTTGTTTTTAACAGTAAAGATCAATAAAGCACAAAACAAGATAGGATTGCTCAGACATGCAATGTGAGTGCATGTTAAAGCAGATTAAGGCAGCACTTTGTAGAAGTGAACCAAGAATAATTTTTGCATTTGTGACTTTACCCTCTAATAAAAATGTAAATCTTGTAGTATAAAATTTTCCTGTAACACTAAGGAAGCCTGCAGCTTGCATAATACAAAGGGTTTATTGACTGAAAAAAGTTGCAAGAGATGGTATTTGTCCTAAAAATATTGTTTAACTCTTTTCTCTTTTAATTGTTCTCAAAAATATTTTTCAAAGTTGCTTTCACTAATGAAGTATGAATGGGCTCCAAGACAAACAGCTGAGTACTGCAAACTATACTGACAAAATTGCTGTATGCTATTTGAACTTATAGGCACTGAAAGAACTGCACAAAGAACTGAGCATTTACAAATCAGATTAGGTCTACTAGGTATTTTTGAACTGAGCACAGTCTGATATGCTATTAGAAATAAAAGGAATATTCTGATGGAAACTCTGCACACCAGGCATTATTTGCTATCATGCTCTAAAATGTTTAGAGGTGTTGCTTCCAAAACTTAATCTCTGAGGCAGTGAAAGAGGTTAACTGCTGTGAAATATTGTATGCTATAAGAAAGAAAATTGTGTATAAACCTGGTGATTTTTTTTATTTTAAATCTGCTTGTGATGTAGAACTTGTGGTCTGAGAGCCTCGTAAAATTTATTGTGAAGTTATAATAAGCTTCTTGGGCTTAAATCAAGTTACACAACTATGCAGTTGTAATCTTGGAAGGTGAAAAGAGAATATTCTTCTGAGATAGTTGTTGCTGAAAAGAGTCTGTTCACTAGTCCACTCACCCAGTTATCTAAGTGAAATAAACAAAGATGATACAGCTGCATGAATTTCCAGAATAAAGTTGTTCTGACCAGTTAAGTGTACTTACAAAAAATGCTGTGGTGAAGCAGAATCAGAATGCATGGATGTTTTTCAGACATGTGTTTCAAAAATGTATAGCGAATAAGGAAGCCAGAATAAGTAATGCTGAAGTGCAGAATTAGTTCCTAAAACTAGGAAAGGTAATCAGACTACGTGTACTTATGAAGAAAGTAATGGATGCCTTTTCAGAATGTGTTGTTGCAACGAGAATTGAAAAATAATACTGTGTAAGAAAGGATCAGGCTTTGTCTGAGATTTGTAACTCCAGCCCTGAAGGTATGTTAATGGTGATGAAATAAGCAGCACTTTGGTTTTGTGATTTAAAATAAATAAATAAATAATGTTGATGCTGTATTTTTGAGACAGGCACAGTTTCAAAATAGTCAAACTCATGTCTCTCAAGTGGAGAAACATTCTTCATTTGGGTCTTAAAAATTCCATGTTCCACACAGTTCCACATTGAAAGAGTCTGTCACACATTCAGTCTTCAGAATTATTTTAACTGATATCCATGATAACTAGTATTGAGTCATATTAATTCATGAAAAGATTTTTTTGTATGTATAGTATTTCAACCATTCTGGTAGCTCCCAAATTGAAGTTGCTAGTAAGCTGTTAGTAAGTGTTTCACATTTTACTTCTTCCACATTATAAAAGGTAGTGTTCCACATTCTGCGTATTTGTTCCACATTATAAGATATAGTGTTCCACATTCTGCCTATTTGTTCCACATTATAAGAGGTAGTTTTCCAGATTCTGCCTATTTGTTCCACATTATAAGATATATTGTTCCAGATTCTGCCTATTTGTTCCACATTATAAGAGGCAGTGTTCCACATTTTGCCTATTTGTTCCACATTATAAGATATAGTGTTCCACATTCTGCCTATTTGTTCCACATTATAAGAGGCAGTGTTCCACATTCTGCCTATTTGTTCCACATTATAAGAAGCAGTGTTCCACATTCTGCCTATTTGTTCCACATTATAAGAGGTAGTTTTCCAGATTCTGCCTATTTGTTCCACATTATAAGATATACTGTTCCACATTCTGCCTATTTGTTCAACATTATAAGATATAGTGTTCCAGATTCTGCCTATTTGTTTTACATTATAAGAGGCAGTGTTCCACATTCTGCCTATTTGTTCCACATTATAAGAGGTAGTGTTCCACATTCTGCCTATTTGTTTCACGTTATAAGTGGTAGTGTTCCACACTGGGCCTATTTTTCCATATTATAAGAGGCAGTGTTCAACATTTTGCCCATTTAGTCCACATTGTAAGAGGCAGTGTTCCACATGCTGCCTATTTATTCCACATAAGAGGTAGTTTTTCACATTTTGGGGATGGAAAGTTGAGAACTATGATTTGACTTCTCTAATGGATGAGGTCACAGAGATGCAAAATTTTGCAGGGGATATTTAAACATGGAAGACTGCAAAAGTCACATCCAGATGGTGCTGTTGCTTAATGCAGAGTTCGGATAATAAAACTAAATGAACTGATGTCTTAAAATAGAGTTCAAATGAATTATCATAGTAATAAGCTGCCAGAAATAGAAAAAGTTGTAAATGTTTTTCAAGAGGCTCACCAAAAGATAGTGGCTGACTTTGAGCAACTGTCCAAGTAAAACAGACAATAAACTGCTAAGTACAAATAGCTGTCAGAATTGTCTGAATAAATTGGAACAGTAAACCAAAAGAGTGTGCTTGAATGTTTTAAGCAAACTGATGGCAGCAAGTTCATAGGTTCTTAGGTGTGTACTAGGTTAATGACCACAAGGGCTTTTTTAAGCCTAGCCGTACATCCCAAATCTCTGACAAGTTTTGGTACCTTTGATAACTGTAAGCAGAGGCTTGGGAGATGAAACATTTACAAGTAAGGTCCTGGGAGATGAAGCATTTACAGGTTGCTTGTGTCCATCAGAGACATAGGTGCTATACCAGGATGAATTTCCTGTTCCCTATGCAGCTGTCCAAGTTACATTTTAATTGGGTTAGGGAGAAAAACTGCTCAACATGGATGGGGGAGCCTGTTCCAGAAATGGGGTTGTCTCTGGGATACATACATGTCTCTCTAGCAGGTTCTGTTTATATCACAGGCAGGGTTTAAGTCTTTAGAATGGGTAATTCAGGTGCTGTTTGTTTTGCGGATGTGCAGGAGGTCCATCAGAGTGGAGTCTGACAATTTCCCTGTATGCAGGCATAGATCTCCCCT
This sequence comes from Protopterus annectens, assembly GCF_019279795.1. Lineage (NCBI taxonomy): Eukaryota > Metazoa > Chordata > Ceratodontiformes > Protopteridae > Protopterus > Protopterus annectens. The sequence continues at coordinate 645,169,276 of NC_056745.1, read as the reverse complement.
CAGCAGCCTGTAGGAGACTGAATACAGGGGTAAGGCCTTGAGGCAGTCTGCATAGAACAATTTACACCCTGTATTCTTTTAGTGAGGAACTTCTCTGGACGTTCCACCTGTTGGATATGCCTGGTTAGGTGCATACCAAGGGGAGCATTGCACTTAATGATAGGTCTGATGAATGCCAAATACAGTGGAACAATGACTTCCTTGGACCTAGATGCCACAGTTTTGTTTATAAGTTGTGCAGCATAGAATGATTTCCTCACTACTGTAAACATGTGATGGTCAAATGCTAGATTACTGTCTATGTGTGTACCTAAGTCCTCCTGACTACTGGGTCAGCTCTAAGAGTGTGTGTTGTCCATATGAAAGTTACCAGGGGTGATTGACTTCCTGAAGGATACTGTTATGCATTTCTTAGCATTTAGTATTAGTCCATGGATCTGACACCAGTTGTTTGTCTATGTCAGCCCTTTCTGGAGAGCATTTATGTCCGTGTGGAATTCAGTGACAGCTTCTAATTTGCAATCATCTGCAAATTTAATCAGCCAGAGACCATTGACATTGGCCTTGACTTCAGAAAAGTAATGTTGTTTAATGATCAGTGTTTTTTTATGACCCTGCCAAAGGCTGAAGTTAAATCTGTATAAATTACATCACAGTACAATTTAGCATTTTTTCTTTCTAGGTGGTAATAGATCTATTTTCAACATATGCATGCTGATGTATGGTTTCCACTCCCAAACTTTCCAGTTCTGACAATAACTTATCCAATATTACCTTCTCCATTATTTTTCCACAACATGTAGGTAGACTTAAGGGTCTATATGATGCTGGGTTTGTCATACTCCCCTTTCCCTTGAAGACAGGTTTAATAAGTGCATGTCACCAATCTTGAAGCATCTCGCCATATTTATAGAACTTGTAAATAATCGATATAATGATATTATACATTCTTGCTGAAGTATTCTCAGGTCATTATTACTTATTTCGTCCCCTCCCAGTGCTTTGTTTAGATCTAGTTTGCATAGTTCTTTGTAAATAGAATCTATTTTGATTCCAGTATCTGAGGTTACCTGGATATCACTAGAAGAACTTATCACTCCCTTTGTGCAGTCAAACTGTTTTTCATAATATTTTGTAAATATATCTATAATCTGTTGTTTCTGACAATAAATTTTAGAATCTACACTTAGTTTATCAATTTTTATGTATTTACTCTGTCCACATCTTTTGTATGTATAAAATGGTTTCCTATTATACTCAATATCTTTATATTTTTTTTTCAAATTTTCTTTGATATTGTCTCACACTGTGCTTAATTTGTTTGTCCAGCTTGTTTATTTCACTTTACAAAGTTGACGTTCAACCTCTTTTCCATTTCTTATATATTTTTTGTCTCTCACCATGATCAGGTAACTTGTCCTTATGGAAATATATCCTCCTGACGTTGTATGACTAGATCCTGATGTGGTAGGTTCATAGGTTCATAGGTTTATACTAGGCTATCTGCCTTAAGGCATTTATAATCCTAGCCCAAATTTTTGTGGCTTACACCACCCCTTATATGAAAAAATACTGTGCCCATTAGTTTGTTGTGCCTCTGTCCAGCAGTGACACAGAGATGATTCCCAGGGTGAACCTACGATCTCCCATCCACAGGTCAAGATTTCTCTTGAACAGAGCCAGCGAGGTGCTCTGCCTCACATGGACCGGGATTTTATTCCACAGCATAGGGAGTCTCTGAGTGATAAATCTATCCCTCTAGCACATCCTATTTATATCCGTGCTAAGGTTTAAGTCGCTTGCTCTAGTGGTTTTGGTGGATTTGGATTTTTTGAGGTGGAGCATGTCCATTAATTCCGGGTTGGACATGGCCTTGTATGTCAGGCACATGTCACCTCTGAGCAGATGGTATGCGACTGAATAGAGCTGGAGTTTCTTCAATCTGGCAGCATATGACGGATTTTGGAGTCCCTTTATCCTTTTGGTGAGGAACTTTTGGGGTCTCTCCAATTGCTGCAGATGTCGGGTGAGATACATCCCGAATGGGGCATTGTACTCGATCATTGGTCTGATAAGTGAAGAGTACAGGGGAACAATGACCTCACTAGATCTGGATGTGAATCCCTTCATGATCAGGTGGGCAATGTAGAAGGTCTTTCTAACCACTTTAGCAATGTGAGTGTCAAAAGAAAGGCCACTGTCAACCTGGGTCCCCAGGTCCCTGATAACCTCTTCTGTGCTTAGTGGATTGCCACCTATATGGTAGCTTGGGGTTACCTTGTTTTTCCCAAAGGGTATGACTATACATTTTTTGGTGTTTAACTTCAGGCCATGGCTCTGGCACCAGCTATCTGTTTCCATGAGTCCCTTCTGAAGGATATCCGTGTACGATGCACTTTCCACTATGGCGCCCAGTTTGCAGTTGTCTGCAAACTTTGTCAGCCAAAGTCCTCCCATGTTGGCCTGTACTTCTGAGAAGTAGATGCCGAACAATAGGGGGCCAAGGACTGAGCCCTGTGGGACACCACTTGTGACCGGCTTGGAGTCTGACATAGCGCCAGCAACTCTAACCCTGTGGGTTCTGTCCTTAAGCCAGTTTGCAACCCTTCTTGTGACATATGGGTTTACATTTAAGCTGGTAAGTTTTTCTACAATACTCGAGTGGAGTATTGTGTCGAAAGCCTTTGCAAGGTCAAGGTAGGCTGTATGGACTGCCTTTCCCTCATCAATGGCCTTGGTGACTGTTTCGAAGAAGTCGACCAAGTTCAAAAGGCATGATCTTCCCTTAACGAAGCCAAACTGGGTTGGGTCCAATGTCTGCAAGTCCCCTATATCTTCGTTTATGAGCTCCATTATGATCCTCTCCATAGCTTTGCAGACTAGACTTGTTAAGCTTATGGGGCGGTAATTACCAGGGTCCGTAGAGGCACCGCCTTTGTGGAGTGGGACCACAGTTGCCGTACGCCACTCCTTGGGCACGTATCCTGTGGTAAGGCTGAGATTAAACAGCTGCCTTATGTGTGGGTTTAATTCCTCATTTAGCTCGTGTAGGGGGACACCATCCAGTCCCATTGATGCTGTGTTTTTAGCTTTAGAGAGAGCAGCTTTCACCTGCGCATTTGAGATGTCTGGGAGGCTACACTCCACTGGGATAGTTATCTCTCCTTTAGGGGAGAGGGGTGAAGTTTGCACTGAACCTGTCTGCCAGTATGTTGGCAATGTCTGTGGGTTCAGTGATTTTTGTATCATTTTGGACTAATTCTGAGCATATCTGGGAGTTTCCACCCAGGTTCCTAACATATCTGAAAAAGGCCTTATGATTGTCCTTTGAATCCATGGCAATTTTTCTCTCAAAATTGGCCTTAGTTGATTTTATGAGTGCTCGTATTTTTTTACTAATAATGATCAGGGTGACTTCCCTTTTATGGATTTTGTTCTATCATGTAATAGCTTTCTCCTCTTATTGTAAAGTTTGTTAATGGCTGGGGTCCACCAGACTGGACGTTTGCCCTTTGTGGAAAGAGTCTTGGTTTTATTTGGGATTGCCTGATCCATGCAGTCCTGGAGGTGTTCATAGAAGGCATTTGTAAGGGCTTCCGAGCTTGGGTTGTGGTTTCCACTGGCTCAGGGGCCTTGAAGGATACCACACCAGTCTTGAGTAGTGTGAAGTTTGCTTTAGAGAAGTTCTTCACTGTGGTCTTTTTGTTTGGGGTGGGGCGGGATGTGGATTTCCAGTGAGATTAGTTTATGATCAGATCTCACCAATGAGGGATATACTTCGGTGTGGAGCATTTTGTCCCCATGTTTGTGATAATGAGATCTAGTATATTTTCTCCTCTCGTGGGAACAGTGACTAGCTGTTCCATGGCATTTGAATTTATGAACTCCAGGAACCGTTGGGCTAGAAAGTTAGGGCTTGAGTAATGTTCCCAGTCTATATTCGGGTAGTTGAAGTCACCCAATATGATGGTGTTTGGAGATACATTTATACCCTCCAGTGTCTTCAGGAAGGCTGTGTGGGGCTCCTGAGTTTGAGAGGGTGGCCTGTAGCATGCTGCAATTTGTAGAGCAGTTTTGCCTATGGTTAGTTGCACCTGGATGGTTTCCGAAGCTTCGTGCGTTGCCACCAACCTGGAGGTGTGGGTATCCTTTATGGATATGGATACACCCCCTCCTTTTGTGGTGTGGTCCGGGTTTTGGGGCCGGAACGCATGATATGAGGTAAAACCTAATAGTGCCGGAGTGCTCTCAGGAGCCTTGAACCAGGTTTCAGTTACAGCACAGACATCGATGTTCTCCATACTGAGAAGGGCCTAGAATGCATGCATTTTGAGATTTAGACTTCTGGCATTGAGCAGCATTACCCTCAGTTTCTTCCCATTTTTGTTTTGTAGGGTGGTAGGTTTAGAATTTGAGCCTTGCCTAAAAAAGGCACTATGGGGGTGGCAGGAGCCTTAGCCAATATCCGGAATCCCAGGGGTGACAGGTGCAAGCCATCCCTTGCGAAGCAGCGTGGCTTGTCAAGCATGTCATCCCAGGCAGACAGACACTGGATCCCCTTTGAATGACACCAGACATTAAGCCAATTGTTAAAGCTGATCATCTTGTCTCTATATTGTGGCATCATTCTTGGTGAAGGAAGGATACTGCTCAGGGTCAGGGTCATACCTGCCTGGGCTACATAATCAGAGAGCTCTTCTATGTCTCTTTTCATGTAGTCCAGGGAGGTACGTCTCAGGTCATTCACACCAGCATGGACAATGACTGTGTCATATTTGTACTTGCCGTGGAGTGACCCGAGTGCTTGTGTTATGTGGCGGATTCTAGCGCCCGATAGGCAGCTTACTGTGACCCTCTCCTTGTTCAGCCTGGTGAGTGGGACGTCAGTGTGTCTGACTATGGAGTCACCTATGACAAGTATGTTTGGTGTTGTATTTGGCCTTAAGGGCTGTGACTGCTTTGCACACTGCCTTTGTGGTTTATGTGTTGCTTGTGGGGTGTCTTGAGGTAGCAGTTGTTTGGGTGTCTGCTTTGGAGGCCTCTGCTGTTTAGGTAAATTTTTACTCAGAGCCTCCGAGTATGTCTTTGTGTGTTTATGTGTTTGATTCAGTGGTGTGGTAGCATTATGTAAGGCTGGTTTTGTGGTGTGTGTAGTTGCCTTCTCCTCCTGTCTGGTCTTGCCAGTCCTGAGTTGAGAGAGCTCAGCCTCCAGTTTGGCTAAATAGCTGCATCTCTCGCAAGTATTTGTGTTATGTGGGAGGAGGAGAGGGTTGTCCGTGTACATGAGGCAGTTATAACATTGCCTCAAGATTCCCAGATTCACCAGCTGGACCGGAGAGGAGATTGACAACTGACCTTTGGACATGCTAGAATAATATTGGGAATTCCTTAATAATTGAAAACAAGGGTGAGGGTGTAGTGCTTTTAATTTTTAGTGCTGACTTATATAATTGCTTTAGTGAGCAAGTGCCAGGTAACTTGAGTGCAATGTGTTACAAGTAACTAAATGCAAAAATGACAAACAGTAACTTTCTTTCAAGTGAAACAAGGAAATAAGTACAGTAAGCAATGCAGATATCACTAGTGATCCACAGAAGCTGAGAAGCCAGATTAGGTGGAATTAGCTTCCAGGGAAATAACAAGCAAACAAACAACAAGCATATAAACAAAGCTAGATTCAGCAGGCCTGGATCTAGTCTATGCTAGAGTAAACAAGGTGTACCAATTTCAGTAAGATACAGTTCAAATATTCAGGCACTATAAACCTTTAACCAGAAATTCCCAGCTCAGAAGGGCAGAGTCCAGCCTCTTCTCCCACAAGAGTGCAGACCACAAACCTTCTTAATGTAAAATAACTGGCCTGAAGCCCAAGTGCCTAAACCAGAACTAATACACTTGGACACTGGGCTCTCAATCAGCAGTTCCCAACTTAGAAGGATGAAAGCTACCTGTCCTGCCACCACAGTGCTTGCCACAAACCTTCCTAATGTAAAACAACTGGTCTGAAGCCCAAGTGCTTAATCCAAAAGACTTAGAATGATAGCTACACTTTAATCAAGTTACAACCAAGCAGTAATAAATACAATTGAATACTTTAGAGAATGTCTGGATTAGTGCTCAAGTTACACAAACAAAGCTAGATCCAGCAGGCCCGAATCCAGTCTATGCCACAGCAAACAAGGCGCACCAACTTCAGTAAGAAGCAGTTCAAATATGCATGCACTATAAGCCTTTAACCAGAAATTCCCAGCTCAGAAGGGCAGAGTCCAGCCTCTCCTCCCACAAGAGTGCAGACCACAAACCCTCTTAATGTAAAATAACTGGCCTGAAAGCCCAAGTGCTTAAACCAGAATTAATACACTTTTAGAATAACAGACACTGAGCCCTCAATCAGCAGTTCCCAACCTAGAAGGATGTAAGCTACCTGTTCTGCCACGACAGTGCAGACCACAAACCCTCTCAGTGCAAAACAACTGGTCCGAAGCCCAAGTGTTTAAACCAAAAGGCTTAGAATGAGTTACACCAAGCAGTAATAAATACAACTGAGTATTTTTAAGATGATGCAAAAGTAAAATGAAGTAGGTAGAAACACAAGTACAGTAAAAGCAGATGAAAATTTTTTTTTTTATGATGTTAAACATTTTTTTTTTGCACTCAAACAATTTCTCTTTCAAAACTTCTCTAATGGAGAAATTTTTTTTTTATGATGTTAAACATTTTTTTTTTTTGCACTCAAACAATTTCTCTTTCAAAACTTTCCACATTTCTTCTGCAGTTTTTTTCATTGAACACCAATTAGTTTTATGTTGTGACCATTTTGCTTCCATATAATCTGTAATCAATCTTCTGTGCATTAGTTTAGATTTCAATTTGGCAGAATTATCTAGCAACAAATTGACCTTTATAACCCCATGATCACTGTAACTCAATGGTGGTAAAACTTGGCATGAAGTAACAGTAACATGAAGTAACAGTAATTTATTTAGAAACACAAACAATGTCTAGTATGTTCCTTTCATTGGTAATTTTTATTTACAATCTGAAGCAATTGCTGTTCATGAACATATGTCGTGAATAATTTCCTTACTGATATTGTTTAATCAGTATAATTTCATTCTGTTTCTGATAAATTAGACTCCCCAGCTGCTATTATTCTTCCTTCCTGTGTTTCATGCAAGAAATCTTTAAATTCCTCTAGGTCATCAGCACATGACTTTGGTGGTCTATACACGCCAACAATTGTTATATGTTTCCGGGTTGTCTTTATTGTCACAGTTACACAATCTATAGCATTGAACATGTAATAATCATGTCTCATAACTGTTTATTAATCTCTATCATAACACCTCCACCTGATTTTTTTGTTAGAATATCTGTTATAGTAAAAACATTTATATCCTGACAGAACTGGTTTCCAGTCATTGTTCTTTAACATACATACATACATACATACATACATACAAATGTTTCAAGCATGGACATTAATGCCCTTCTAGCTTGCCAATATACCAGAACACTTGTTCCCATAATAAATGTCCCAGGCTGTTCTTAAAAAAATCTAAACTAGTACTTGCTTTAATGTAATTTGGTAGTCTGTTCCAAGCATCAGCTACTCTGTCAGAGAACCAGTTAATGCACTTCTCATTCCTATAGAACCTTCTATATAGGTTATCTGATGATTCTCTAGTACTTTTTGTTAACCCCAAACATTCCCAGAGGTAGTTCTCACTAAATGCCCTATATACCTGAATAAGATCTACTCTTACATATCTGTAAGAGACACTGTACAAGTTCAGATATTTTAGTCTTTCGTAATAACTTAGATTTTCACATCCATGGATGCCCTTGGTATATTTCCGCTGTACTCTTCCCAGTTTACTCATGCTTGTTTTCCTATAGGGTTTCCATATTGTTATTCCATACTCAAGTTTGGGCCTAATGTATCTAACAAACAATGGCTTCATTATGTTTGATTTCCTAGACTGTATAAATCTTTTTATACAACCTATAGTTCTATAACTATCATTAGCTAATTGGTTTATATGATTAGAAAAAACATGTTTCACTAACAATAATGACATCAGTCTTGTGAAACTTAACAAATTTTCCAATAATAAAACGTTTTTATTAATGCTGCTAGCATTAACAACCATCATAGATGCATAATTATATTCATTTCTGAACTGTTAAATTTTTGACTGGCAAAAAAATCCTGCCTTGTGTTTGTCAAATATTTCAATATATCTGCAGCAAAAATTCTCTTCCCTGATCTTGACAAATGGACACCATCCTGTCTGAACATGTGTGCCCCAAATTAGGCTCATTTGCTGTACACATTTTCACTTTTTAAAATGGGACATTTTTTACATGTAGGTATTTACCCAAAACATCTTATCATTCCTGATGACCTGACTCTCCTTTTTGTATGTGACTTGTGAAAAATATGTCCTAACACCAGTACACATTGTACTATCTAAGAGAGATGTAAGTTAACTACTAACAGAGAGTCCATGAGGATGAGACCTTTGAACCAACATGAATAATAACAGATCTGTACTTTCTTACATTAAGTTGTTCTATGGCTTGTCTCCCATTCTCTATTTCTAGTTCTAGCAAGCGTAACACAATTTGATGTTCATTATCTTCTCTGCAAATGTATCAGTTCCTCTAATAATTGAATCTCCAATTACAAGAATATATTTTCTGAACAGATCTGAAGAATCTTCAATTTCTAATTCAGTAATATCTGCTGTATCAATTGTTACAGAGGAAACGTCTTCATCACTATTAGTCTTATTAATCCCAATGCTTTCAACTGTATTATATGATAAAAGAAGAATGGTTTGAGGGATGATCACAAAACAGTTTATATTTGTCCACAAAAATGCTTAAAAAGGAGGTAGCACTGCTACAAAGTGAATGTCAAAAGATACAAAATCACAAAAATAATAAAAATTAAAAGAAATCCAAGAATCACAAGTACTTTTCTCAGGAAAAGAAAAGTAAGTACAGAACAGGCTGAAGACACACTGGAAAGGAGGTACCATGCAATAAAACAGAAAATCTAACTAAGCATAAAGGAACTATGGAACATTAAAACAGTATGAAATGGAAAGTGCAGAAGAAAACAGCAAGAAATCTGAGTCTGAACTTATAACTACTGCTACTTAGGTATGTCAGATTGTGCAAGTTAACACTGAGGGAAGTATCTAGAAGCATAGGGGTCAGTCACCCTGAGTGCAAGATGTCAGGGAGTGAGATCGGGTGATGGCCAATTGGGAGATTACCAGTTAGGACTGAAGCACTTCTGCACACAGTTTGTGGCATTTAAACTGCCACAATTTAAAGTAAAGAACTTTTTTTTTTTGCTCCTTCAGCACTTGAGGGATCAAGGGACCTGGCTTAATTGTTTACCCCTGAGGATCAGACCAGGCTTGCTGGTGTCTTGCTCTCTCTGAGGTGAGGAGCACTAGCCAGATTTGGGAATGAATCTTTGTTTTCTTTTGCTCAGCAGCTCAGAGTTCAGAGGCACCAGAGCAGGGAATGGCAATGAGTGGTAGATGAGCCAGCTAATATCTGCATGTATTTGGTCATGACCCTTCTCTCGAAGGCAGTGTCCACTGTCAGTTCAAAGTTAGATAGAAACCCAGTCAGTGAGTGGGCTACCTGGCTGCTAAAATGAAAGCCACTGTTTTTATTGAGTTAGTACATCAGGAGATTGCCAAGTGACTGTTAAATAATCAGAAGGATGTAAAAGAACAAAGAATACATTGCAAGAAATGCAGCACACACAATCAAGAGTTATGCCCAGTGAACTGATTCACTTAAAAATGAGAAGAAGAATGTTTCACACTGGTGCAACAGACGCTGAAATGTATAGAACTGTTGATAAATTCTATAGACTTAAAATGTAATGCATGGTGTCAGTTTGGACATTTGGCCAGGAATTGTGCCAAACTGTAATTCAGTGCAGAGTAATGATAACAAAATGTTTCAGTCTGTATGTGACACTAAGGTACATGTTTAAACCGATGTGCAATAATACACGTACTTTGCAACAAAAAGGAAATAATGGTAATATTAGCATAATGACAGTGTAAACGGTAGGCAAACAGACACAAAAGAAATGTGTGATGTGGGAATTAAGACAAATGGTGAACAGGAAAATATATCAGTGTACTGCCTCAAATGGTAGCTGAAAACTGTCAGACCCCACACAACTGTGTTTCTTCAGGTTAAGATTCAGGAACCAGGCATCTGAGACTAGAATGGTTTTGGAACAATCCTGAAGGGAGTTGTATTGAAAACACAGGGTAGTGTGAATTTGGAATAATCAATCCTGAAGGGAGTTATATCGAAGTACACAGGGTAGTGGGGTTTGGAACAATCCTGAAGGGAGTTATATTGAAGTACACAGGGTAGTGGGGGTTTGGAACAATCCTGAAGGGAGTTACATTGACGTACATAGGGTAGTGGTAACTGGCGAGTTCAGATTAAGAATCAGTTCAAGACAAAGTTTTCTTGGTGTAGTGGGCCACAGAAGATAGTAACAAAAACTCAGGGACAAATAATTGGCCTCAGGGAAGGAGTGATGTTCCTATCAGGTTTTTCTTTATGACTAATAAACTGGACATGGAAAGATCTGGGCCAGTGTGATCACTCAGCCTGTAACCTATGTATCTGAACCTGGAGGCCATTTGGCATAGTGGAAGTGAAAGGTTTAAAGCTGCTAAAGCTAATAGCTGGAAGTGGAAGTCCAAAAGCACCAGAATCAGGCAGAGTCAATGCACAGCCTGTAGCTAATCCTGCATTAAAAAGCGAGTGCAGACAAAACTAAGGCAGTTCATTACTTCTCTTCACTACTGGGGTACTTAGGGTATTTTTTAAGCAGTATGTGGTTAGGGAATGTGGTTGCTGGTTTCCACAGAAGTATGAAGTACGGACAACAAGAGGCAGAGAGTGGTATGGGAGTCCTACTCTATCTGAGTATGAAGTGGAAAAGAAGCAAGGTGAGTTTATAAGTGGATGGGGAAGGAAATACCACTAGAAGAAAACTGCTGAATAACCTGGACAGAGTTATCAAGACGGGGCAGATTTTTATTCCAGATATTGTGAATCCTAAAATGATTTTTGAATTAGTTTGAACAAATATAATTTCATGGATTCTTTAAAACTCTGAAATAAAGGGACTTTTTTCAAACTCTGGTATTGCCCCATCAATTTAGCCTTGATTTAAAAATACATGCTACACAACTAGCCAAAAGGTTGCAGCATATCATATCTAATAATTTCATATTAATTTGGTTTTCTAAAACCACTGCAGTTGGCTGAACAGACTTTTGACTCTTTAATGCTTCTCAAGACATTGCACAAGGGTCAAAAACTTAATCTGCTGTAGATGCTACTGAAGCAATTGACAGGGTAAGTTTCTCTCTTCTTTTTTTTTAAATGATAACAATGAAAAAAAACCTGTACCTTGCTAAGTTGTTGGTACTAATGCTGTTAAGTTCCACCTCTCTCTCTCTTGTCTTATATATGTATATGTCCAGCTTCCGCTCTCTTTACCCCTTCCTTGTTCCATGTTTTGGCACAGATGACATTGGAGCTGATACTCTACCATGGTGGTAGAGGGACTGATTTCATCCCAATTGACTCTGGGATTTTTGGATCTGGTTGGAGCTTGGTCATTTGGACTCAACTCCTAGTCCTAGGCATTGTCTGCTGAGCCATATTGAGCCATAATGTGTGGCTCCATTTTAGTGTTATAGGCTTTGGCCTTTGAGGCTTTGGTATGATCCCCTCCTCTAAGCCTTGCTCCCTGTCTGGTTTGGGATTCCCTCCTTCAAAGTAGACCATCCCTTTCTTCAGAGGCTTTGTCTATGTCCCAGAGGAGGGGATTCTCATATCTGGTGGTGGTTTAAATGTTTTTCAAGGTTTTGGGGAGGATGATAAATTCTACTCACAGAACTGAGTCTCAGGTTCCTTTGGTGTTGGCTCTACTCTGGACACTTTCAATTGCTATTCAACCTACTCTTACATTCACAGGTCAGATTCAAGCTTCTTTGAGACTTGTATCACCGAATGCCTAATGTTCCAAGGAACAGAACTGTAAGAGGAGGTACATTGACTCCCCCTTGGAGTCTGTGACATTGGACTTGGATGATAGAGAGGGACCCCACAGTCCACAAAAGAAGATGTCACTTTTGGTGAAGTCATGCTTACTTATGTGCCAGAGGGATAACTGGCCAAAAGACATCCCTCCATCAGGATGAGAAAGTCGTTTTTAAGGCTTATGGCTTGACACCCTGCAATTCCTGGTTGTTTCTCTGTCAGATCACTTAACTGACTTAGTTGTCTGATGGACATTATCAGTGATGCTAAACCTGGGTATAGTGTCAAAAGATTTAGGTAAATTGATTTAAGCTATCTGATCAGGTAATCATTTGAAATAGAAATGTGAAACACGGAGACTAAATGGATGAATGATCGGACTTGTATATTCGAAGTCCGAGATGCCATTTCCCAGAATATTCCCTTTTATCCATGACAAAGCAGTCTTGGAGTTCGTGTATGTAAGTTTGGGGGGCTTGCCCCCCAAAGATGTTTTAAGGAGAAGAGCGATTTTCAAGATTCACTTTTATCCAGATTTTTGGTCTTTTTTTTTTTCGCTTTTTCTCACTTGGCATTTGGAGTGTTGACATTTCAATAGTGAGCCATGTAAATACAGTTACTGTTATCTGGTGCTTCTGTGACTCTTTCCAAGAATTCAGCTAGAGTTAATATGTATGATGTATGTTTTAAAAAGCCAAATCAGTTAGACTCTGAAGATTTTAGATTCCATTTGTCCTGTTTATGAAGTCTATAGTTGCCAAGGTCCATGGTGAGGTCTTGCTTGTGGAGGAGAGCTAGTACTGCTCTTTTCCAGACGTTTTGTATGTGTCTAGTGCAGAGGCTGTGATTAAATGGCTTAATGAGGATGTCTGATAGAAAGTGTTTCCAACTGACAGGGAAACTGTCTAGTATGTTACCTATACCCATAAGATAGTAATTTTGTTCTTGGAGACCACTTTTTGTTACTTATCTAAGGTAATTACTGGGGTGGGGGTTAGTTTGTATTGGGAAGATTGGAGCTGACAAAAGTGAGAAACTGGAGCTGAAGTTATCAGAAAAGTATGCTGGCTGTATCCTAATTATTTTAGTGGTGATGACATTAACGATAAGCATAGTGCAATGCTGGGTATTATTTCTGAGATTCTATACAAAATCAAATAATATCTTGTGGTGCTTATGATGCTGACATATCCTTTGCTGACATGGCAATTTTTATTCACAATAGCTCTGCAATGTTTCATCTTGTTTTTAAGTTCTTTGTTAACCATTTGGAAGTTGATTTTAACACACTGAGTTTTTGTTCTGTTTTATAAAATTATGAGCTTTTTCCTTTTATTGTAGAGTTTGATTATAATTAAGTTCTACCAGTGGAATTTGTACCTAAACGTGGCATTGTAGCTGAGGTAATTAGGAACATTAGCCTGTATGTAATAGTTGAGATTTATCTATTTATTGACATTTGTTTACTGAGAAAGTTTGACTGGATAATTTTGTTTTCAGAGGATGTCTGGGGAGAAAAGTTCTACAAATATTACAACAGGGGATACATAAACATAGGTGGAAACTGACATTAAATTACAATATACTGTAATACAAATATTAATACACACATGAAATGTATATTAATATACATATATCATCAGTAAAGCAAGATAAAAACAACATCATGTAGCAGTGAAACATGTTGACAGGTAATAAGTGAGTGAGTTTATTACTCACTCATGAAGCAATTATCAGAGTAGAGCATTTAAATAGTAGATAAAGACGAGGAGCGGAAGGGAAGGGGTAGTGAGAAATAAGTATTTGTTAGAGGTGATAAGTGGAGTAGATATGGAAGACTGGAGAAATAAAAGGTAAACACTAGGTTAAAAGTAAGGGAAATAAGAGTAAGAAAAACTAAAACAAGGGAAAGGAGAGATATGGTGCTTATTAGAAGAGTAGCAGCTGAAATTATTAGCCAGGAGAGCAGCATGTGCAAAACTAAGTGTCTGAGAGGAATTCTTTTAGTTGCAACTTAAATAAGTGAATGTTATATATCGTCCAGATTGGTGCAGGGATTGTATTCTAAACTTTTGATACATAATGTGAGTTACAGACTTTGACCAAAGTTTTTGTATCACTTATAGATGTTAAATAGATTTTTGTCAGAAGATTGAAGGTGACAATTTGGGAGGAAGTGATGGAGAATTGTACTTGTAGCTGGTCAGGAAGTGGAATTATATATAATTTTATATGCTAAGAGAAGCTGAGTATAATTAAGCTGGTGGGATAACTCTAGCCAGTTTAGATTTTTTTTTTAGAGCAGAAGAGTGATTTGTACTGATGTGAGTAAAAACTTTAGGTATATACAGTATAAAAGTATTTGCTATAGAAGCATCAAGGGGTGAGGGACTGTTCAATCATTTTAAGTCTTCACTGAGCATTAGGAAATTGGAGAAATCCCTAAAGGTGGTTGGTTTGGTTATTAACATGCACTGAACAGGCGTTGTGTTTGTGAGAACAGAATTCAGTTTGTTGGTGCCTCTTGTATGGGAGGGTTCTAATTTATCAAGGGAGTTTGCAGTGATAAAGTCAAGGAAGTGCTGAGCATATTTATTTGTAAAAGTGCAGACATGTCAATTTCTGGAAAGGTAATAAAGTCTCCTAGAAAGATGGTGCTTGGGTTAATAGACAGGAATTGTACAGTATTAAGAGATGTTTCATGATTTGTGTGTATCATGGATGGGGTTCTGTACTTAGCCATGAGTCAGTACAAGGTCTTGTTTACTGATATTAAGATATGAAGCAGTTCAAGATCATTGCTTTGGTCAATTACAGGTAATGGTGTTTTGGGTAAGGACATATACCACATCACCAGCATAACTGTTATCTAGATTTGGTGGCCTAAATGAATGGTAAGCAGAAAAGCCAGATGAGGTTTGCTGTCACTATTATGTAACCAGGTTTTAGTATCAACAGAAATAGCCATTCTTTCCAGAGTTAGGAAAGCATTTTCTTATTTAGGCTGCTAACATTAAGCAGTGCTACACTGGCAGATTAAAATTGTATTTACTAAATAAATAGCATGACAACTGACATTGTCTAACAAAAGTACTATGGGGTATAGAAAATCTTAACTAGTATACAAACGCCCTGATGATATAGGTGCAAGCCATCCTTGGTAAAGCAGGTAGAACTGTCTTCCTTCTTTTTCCAGGCTGCACACATTGGTCCCTCTCAGAATGATACCAATAACTAAGGCAGTTATTAAAGTTAATCATTTTTTCAATATTGCAATATCATTCTTGGTATTGGAAGGATGCTGCTAAGACTAGTTTCTTTCCAGCCTTGCAAACATACTCACAGATCTCCATCATCAATCTCTTCAAGTATAGTAATGTGATGCATTGCAAGTCATTCACATCTAGATGAGTAATAATTCATACTTGGGGTGAAGGGAATTGAATGGTCTGATGATATGATGAACTGGATGACCCTTTTCTTTTTACTCTGTTTCTTCCTCCTCCAATATTATTACAGTAGCTTGCACGTGGTACTGGATTATAGTTTTTCTTCTAGTCCTTATAGTAATTTGGTCAACAGATGGCTTTTGAATTTTATATCTTCCCTATAGACTCCCTTTCCAACTTAAATATTTTTTGTTTCACTTTTTCCATCATTCTATTTAACCATAGCCCTCTTACTGTATTAAATTTTATTTAGGCTCACAGCTGCCCATACCAAGGCAGCCTATAGCTTAATGGACAAATGAATTTACTACTAAGAAGTCAATAGTTCAGAGCAATCGATTGTTTTTACTTGCACATGCCTGGAATTTGGCCTTTCCCGCTCTGTTTGAGCTTCGCTATGCTTGGGCTCACTTTGCTCCCCTACCCCCATTCCCATCCACCACCAGGCTCCTGACCTTTATACCTAACTAGCCACTCCCCTAAGCCTCTCTCTGTCTCACACCAACATCATTTCTATATAGCCACTCCTCTTCTCACTCTCTTCAATGCACATCACCATCTATGTTCACTCCACATCACCTCACTCACACAATACCCAAATTGTACAGTCTGTTCAGGCTAATAGCCCCTACCTAATCCCCACCACTCTAACCACAACCTACTTAAAGTACAGCCACACCTAAATTCCTACTCACTCCTGTAAAGATACCTACTAAAACTCCACAACAATACATCAACACTTTGTCCGAGCAAGATGTGGCCCCTAACCTTTACATTAATAATAAGCCTTGCCATCACCTCACACTCAACCTCCTACCACTACACTAGCAACTCAGAATTTCAGACTAAATCCCCTACCTGCCCTATCCATTCACAAGACAAACCAGCCTTTTCAGTAATACCTCCTTCTATCTACAGCATCTCAAATTTTGACATTGCCACAGTCAAAGTAACCCCAAACCAACTAAACAACCACATTTCCTCAAAATATAACACGTCTATAATCAAATGCCTAAAAACTATAATCCAAATAGCATCCTGAACCGTACTTAGTGGAGATGTGCACCCAAACCCTGGCCCTGCAAACAATAACAACCCCCCCCCCACTACCAAACACATAACATTCTAACCTCCCCAGGAAATCAACAAATCTCCTTATACTCAACATAAACATAAGGAGCATACTGAACGAAATCCCAGAGCTACACACTACCCTGACTGTCTACTCTCCCGACATAGTCCTTCTCACAGAGACCTAGCTAAAACCACTAAAACCACTAAATGATAATAATGCTTTGTTCCACCTAGTTACAGTGTTCTTAGACAAGACAAAATATCCAAAAGAGGTGGAGGCATTGCTCTCCTCTCCAAAAACAACCTGATCATTGAATTGTTAGCCAACAAACAACCCAAGTTCAATAATGCAGAAACTATGTTCACTATGTTTGGCCACCGACAAATTACCTGCAGAATATGCAAAGATCGCAGCCAAAGCCATCTCTTACCCAGTTTCCATGCTCATTAACTGCTCTTTATCAGAACAATGCGTTCCTTCTCTTTGGAATATTTCACATATAATACCACTCCACAAAGTAGATAACTCTGTAGAATTGTCTAATTACCTTCCAGTTGCCATTCTATCCCCCTTATCTGAAATCCTTGAAAAATTTATTAATTCCCAAATAATGCATTTTCTCCTCACTAATACACTGCTGACCAACACCTACCACAGATTCTGCCCCAATCACAGTACTACCACAACCCTTATTAGCTTTACCAACACAGTAAACCAACATCAAAACTATGATAACCTAGTACCCACTGTATTCCTAGATCTCTCCGAGGTCTTTGATACTGTCTCCCATCCCAAACTCCTTTCTGCTCTCTCCAGTCTTAATCTCGGCCACTCCACATTAGCATGGTTTCAAGACTATCTAACCAACCGCCAACAAGCAGTAAAATGGCAAAACTCCTTAACTCCACTCCTATCTGTCACCCTAGGGGTCCCTCAAGGATCCTTTCTTGGACCTCTTCTTTTCAAACTATTCACCAACCAACTCCACAAACCTACCTGGCATGCTACTCTAGTCCAGTATGCTGATGACTCCACTCTGATCTGCTCTTCCCCCATCACCCCCTCAACTCCAGGAATTGACAGAAGTGTCCTTTACCACTGTTGAAACCTGGTTAACCAACTCTCAACTAATACTTAACCCCAATAAAACACAGCTAATGATATTCTGTCCCACTAGAGGCTTAGACCCCATACCACCATTCACAGTATCCTCAGCTAATAACACCCCTAACACCTGTCCAACACACCAAACTTCTAGGGGTTATTGTAGATCACAACATGAAATTCAATATGCACATTGCACAGACAATAAAGAAAGTCCATGAAAAACTTAGAACCCTATATAGATGCAAAAAGTATCTCACCAATGACAGTAAAGTCTCTATTGCAAGAACCCACCTACTATCTATACACCTGTATGCCTCCCCCATACTCATCAACCTAAACAAAGAAGACTTTAACAAACTAAACACCTGATATAATAAAATAACTAGGTTTGCTCCTGACTCGCCCTTCAGGACACATCACTGCATAGCAGTCAAACAAATATCCTGCCTAGAATTACCCAACCTGCTGACCTCTGTTAAAATGTCAGCTTTTTGTGATATAAAAAAGTGAGACCACAATAAATCATTTCAAAACTTTTCCCACCTTTAATGTGACCTATAACTTGTACAATTCAATTGAAAAAGGGGAAAAAAATAATAAATAAAAAATGTAAAATACACTGGTTGCATAAGTGTGCACACCCTTAAACTAATACTTTGTTAAAGCACCTTTTGATTTAATTACAACATTCAGTCTTCTTGGGTAGGAGTCTGTCAGCATGACACATCTTGACTTGGCAATATTTGCCTACTCTTCCTTGCAAAAGTGCTCCAAATCTGTCAGATTGCGTGGGCATCTCTTGTGCACAGCCCTCTTCAGGTCAACCCACAGATTTTCTATTGGATTTAGGTCTGGGCTCTGCCTGGGCCATACCAAAACTTTAAATTTCTCTGGCGAAGCCATTCTTTTGTTGATTTGAATGTATGCTTGGAGTCATTGTCGTGTTGAAAGGTGAAATTCCTCTTCATCTTCAGCTTTCTAGTAGATGCCCGAAGGTTTTGGGCCAGACGTGACTGGTATTTGGAACTGTTCATAATTCCCTCCACCTTGACTAAAGCCCCAGTTCCAGCTGAAGAAAAGAAACCCCAAAGCGTGATACTGCTACCACCATGCTTCACTGTAGGGATGGTGTTCTTTTGGTGATGCAAAGTGTTGTTTTTGCTCCAAACGTACCTTTTAGAATTGTGGCCATAAAGTTCAACCTTGGTCTCATCAGACCATAACACATTTTCTTACATGCTTTTGGGAGACTTGATGTATTGTTTTACAAATTTTAACCAGGCCTGGATGTTTTTCTGCGTAAGAAAAGACTTCCATCGTACAACCCTACCCCACAATCCAGACATATGGAGAATATGGGAGATTGTTGTCACATGTAGTACACAACCAGTACTTGCCAGAAATTCCTGCAGCTCCTTCAGTGTTGCTGTAGGTCTCTTGGCAGCCTCCCTGACCAGTTTTCGTCTTGTCTTTTCTTCAATTTTGGAGGGATGTACAGTTCTTTGCAATGTCACTGTTGTCCCATATTTTCTCCACTTTTTGATGACTGTCTTCACTGTGTTCCACGGTATATCCAATGCTGTGGACATTTTTTTGTCCCCTTCTCCTGACTGATACCTTTCAACAATGAGATACCTCTGATGCTTTGTAAGCTCTCTGCGAACCATGGCTTTGGCTGTATCAGGCAACTAAATAAATGTCAGGAAAATCCTACTAGAACAGCTGAATTTTATTTGGGGTTAATCCGAGTCTCTTTAATTGATGGCAGGTGTGTACCCAAGAAGACTGAATGCTGTAAATAAATCAAAAGGTGCTTCAACAAAGATTAGTTTAAGGGTGTGCACACACAACAAAGTATTAGTTTGAGGGTGTGCAGCACACTTATGCAACCAACGTATTGTATGTTTTTTTTATTTTTTCCCCTAACACATTTGTTTGTTTTTCAATTGAACTGTATAGGTTATAGGTCACATTAAAGCTGGGAAAAGTTTTAAAATTATTTATTGTGGCCTCATTTTTTATATCACAAAAACCTGGCATTTTAACAGGGGTGTGTAAGCTTTTTATGTCCACTGTATAACCAGCTTACAATAGCCCACCAAATCCCTTATTATCCCGATAGCTTTAATGCTCTTCAAGGTCTACTTAATATCTACTCTAACAACTGCCTATTAAGATCTACCAGTAAAGCACTGTCTGACATAGGCAAAAGCAACAATAGCTCTGGGGACCCCTTGTTTTCCATTTCTGTTGCAAAAGCATGGAACACCATCCCCAAAGGTATTAGGACCACTGAAAACAAAAATAATTTCAAAAAACTCTTCCAGTCCCATTTACATAGTTCTTGGTTATGTAATTGTTCTGACCCTGGATAGCTTCACTTAATTAGATCATATCATACTTTAACCTTCTATGAAAGCTTGCAACAACTCCTTTGTACACTCTTAATCAATGTGTGTTTACTGACTAGCCACCGATGAATGTAACCGAATGACTGAACAAAATGTCCCTTCACCTATATGGTTTATTTTAATACACTGTGCTCCGTATAGTATATTTACTTTTTGTTCCTTTCTTGGCCTTGAAACTGTACCGTATTAACCTTTTGACTCTGCACTGTACTTTATTAACATGTGTACTGTATTTACTGTATTTGCTGTACTAATCTTTGAGGAGCTTTTCTCCCTGGGCCGCCACTGAAAATGGGATCCATGCCCAGTCGAACTTTCCTGGTAAACAAATGTAAAATAAGGAAATAATAAATAAAATAATTTTTAACACCTGAGATGCACCCTGTCTTTGCTCAGCATTATGAATGGTGCAGCAGAGAGCTGAGCTATGAAGTTAACCATGGTGAGCAAATTCCCATGGTGAACAGACTGCTCTTGTGGCCTGAAGGACTTGACAAACTTATGACTTTTGTCTGTGGTTTAAGTGGTGGAGAAGATATTATATTTTATATGGAATGGGTGTTAGTGTGTTGCTGATGTTTGATTTTGGCGAAGATGTCTACAGTGCCATGCCAAGCAGGTCGTTGTGGCTTGGAATTGAATTTTGGTGCATCTCAGTATATGAATGTTTTTTTGGGGGGTATTTTACATTGTGTAGGAGTGGTGGTTGTATAGGCAGTGATAACTAGTTTGTGTCAGAGGCAATTAAGTATTTGCACCTGTCACATGTGGACTTATTTTGTGATAATAGCAATTGCTTGTCAGTGCATATGGCAGTCAGGGTGCCTAGTGCAAGGAGGCTAACAAAAGATGAGGCAGAGACAGACTGGAGTCCCATTGCTTAATTAGAAATGCCAGATAGTATACATTATACAATATAATGCAACTGGATGTGACCCTTGGTTTATGTAGGAAGGAGAGGAGAGGACGTTGTATGTTATATAAAGGGATAGCAAAGAAATGCAAATACGCAGATAGTAATATACAGACCTACAGACAGCTTAGAAACTTTGCCAAATACTGTAATAGCAGATAAAAAAATATTACTCAAATTTTTAAACATCAGCTCACACCAGCCCAAAAAGCATTCCAGTCCTCTGTAAATCTGATATTAATCCCTGGAAGCTCTGCTCAGCCTATCCCAACTGCAAGCAATGCTACTGACCTTTCATAAACTCAGTTCCAACCAGTTCCTATTACAACCATTAAGCAGCTTTGGATAAAATTAAAGACATGGCTTTGTACGTCAGGCATAGATTGCCTCGGAGTAGGAGGTAAGCAACTGAGTAGAGCTGGAGTTTCTTTAGTCGAGCTGCATAGGACATCTGTTTGTAGCCCATGATCCTCTTGGTGAGGTACTTTTGGGGTCTCTCCAGTTGCTGCAGGTGTCGGGTAAGGTACATCCCAAAAGGGGCATTGTATTCAATTATGGGCCTGATGAGTGACGAGTAGAAGGGCACAATGACCTCTCTTGATCTAGATGTGAACCCTTTCGTGATAAGGTGGGCTATATAGAAGGTCTTTCTAACCACTTTGGCAACGTGATTATCAAAGGAGAGATTACTATCTACGTTGGTCCCCAAATCTCTAGCACAAGACAATATACCTCCTGAATATCTTAAAATAACTGCCAAAGCGATAGCCCTCCTAGTATCCATCTTAATACACCATTCTGTCAGGGAATCTTGTGTCTCCTTACTTTGGAAAAATACTACATACTACCCCTTCACAAGGCTAGCAACTGTACAAACATTACCAACTTTAGACATATTACTGTATTACTCCCACTATTCAAAATCCTAGAGAAAAGCATTCAAACTCTGCTACTAAGTCACATCAGACAATTCTCCCTACTATCATCTTCTCAACATGGTTTCAGGCCTCACCATAGCACCACCACTGCTCTACTCAGTTTCATTAATACTGCATATGTAAGTAGAAATGAAGGTATCTTTGTATCACTCTCTTCCTTGATCTATCAACAGCCTCTGACATCCCATCCTATTCTACTACAAAAACTCACTCAGTTCTCAACACCCATGCACTGAACTGGTTCCACAACAATCTTTCTGCTAGATCTCAAGCAGTTAAGTGGCAGAATAACCTCTCCTCATTCCTACCCATAACAGTCAGCGTCCCCCAAGGTTCCATTCTCTGCGTCTTACTCTTTAACATCTTCATCCATCACCTCAACAAAACAACCAAGGATACATCTTTACTACAATAGGCAGATGACTCTACAATCATGTGCTCAGCAAAAAGCCTAGATAATTTACAAGAATATCTCAGGACTCCCTCACTACTGTGGAAAACTGGCTAAAAAATATTAATTGTTTATTAATCCCCAAAATCAAAATTTATTATTTTCACCCCCAAACAACTAAGCACACAGAAAAATAATTTCATTAACTCCACAAACAAAACTTGTCCCTCACTCTAAACTGCTATGTGCGTACATTGATGAAAATGTACAGTTTGATTATCATATAAATTATTCATTCAAAAAAACTCAACAAAAGTTAGGCTCCCTGTACAGAGCTAAACCCTTTTTAATGAATTTTACAAGGAAGCATATTGCCACTTCTCTTCTCCTGCCTACACTCCTCTGCACAGCATCAGTATTTACTAACATGCAATCCACCCTGCTAAACAAGTTAAACTAATATTACAACAAAATTGCTAAATTTAACTGAAACCGCCCCTGTTGGACTCATCATTGCAGAACATTCAAAGAATTAGACAGGCTCAAACCTCCCAACCATCTTACAAACCCTCATCTCCTCATAACTCATGAAATAATCTATAAACTGAAAAAATGTGTAACTCGTGTCAACCTTATTCACCTATACACATGGACTATGATCTACTGCTCAGCTTTATCTGGATGTCACCAGGTTTAACAATATAGGAGGTGACTCTCTGTTCTCATTTCACATCTCCAAAATTTAGTATGACATCCCACTGTCTTTCAAGCAAGAACATTCCAGACTCTCCTTCAAAAAATAAATAAATAAAAATAAAAAAATAATAAATGGATTTGTCATTGCTTCTCTCCCAGCTAGCACACAGTGTGGGAATGGAAAATATAACATATTATCTTTAATCCTAACGAACAACTCCTTTTGCCTCTGTTTGTCTGTCTGCCAAAACAGCTATGGTATTACAGTAAATGATAAAACTTTCTTCCTCTTTCACTGCCTTCTAACATTACCATTCTTAGCTACTGCACTATCCTACCAAATCTGTATATAATCACATCACTAACCTTACTCCCCCCCATCTTACTAACCTACACATAATGGTATTTAATACATTTTGTATTGTTTTTCTTCTGAAATAAACATATTTTTCATTCTGTTAGCCTGTTTTCTGAACGTCTCTTTCTCCTGACTCTGTCTTATCCTTTACATTATTTCCTCCTTTTTTAAACTCAAATAACTCTCTGCTCCTTGTACCTATAATCGTATGCATTTTCTCTATAGCATTTATTATTAACTATTTTTTCTGTAATTAGTTTTCATGATGTGTAATGTAAATTTTATGACTATTTATAGTATGTGTTATTTCTGAAGTACTCACTGTTAACTATGTTAATGATTATTTTTAATTCAGATGTTCAACTCTTTTTTTGTCAGAATTTATACTTGGAGCTTTTCTCCCAGGGCCATCGCTGAAAAAGGATAATTTTTGTGCCTAGTTGAACAACCGGCAAACAAAGGCAATAAATAAATAAATGCACAGTGTACAATACAGTCACTGTGTGATATATAAGTTGTCAGTGAAACCAGTACAACTTCATGCAGTATAGGAATATACAGTATAATTTGATACCATACAATATGGTATTGTTCAATAAAGCCCAGCACAGTACAGTTCAATACAGTGCAATACATCACAATGCAGTACACTATAAGAATCAGCTGACCAGCAGGCACAGATGCCATATCACAGTAAACCAAGAGCCATTCAATAAAGTATTAACTGAACAGTAAGAAGGAATATTATGATGTGGTGATCAATACAGTACAAATATATTAGTGTATGACAGAGTGGCAAGCATGGATGCCACAACACAATGACACAGAAGCTGTATGAACAACTGCCTCCAAAAATTCACATGGTGTTCAATACAATAGTCGTAATGTCACAAAATTTTATAAGGTAGATAACACATCGGGAGAATGTTGCAAGAAATGTTAGGTACAGTAGTACATGATATTTCAATGAAATAACATTTAACAGGCCAATAAAATCATCACTTTAATCCTTATCACACAGTCTTCTTATATAAGTAACAGCAGGAAAAGACTAATGAGTGCAAGGCTAGCAGCATGTGTTGCTTCAACCTCCAGCAAAAATTCCCTTTCAAAGAATACCATTCTGAAATTATTACACGACATTTTAAGAAGTGGATTCTCACTGTCCCTCTGTGCTGCCTAAGTACTGTAAATCCATTTGTACAACTAGCAGTTTTCATCTATTCTGATGGTTTATGAAAAAAGTGATTATTTGAAGTTATGGCCATGAAGTCTTTGTGGCCTGTCATCTTGCTGAAATTTTGCAGATTTGTAGTATGTCACACCGATGTAGAAAATGAACAGCTGTTATAACTTTGGGCATTTTTTAAACAAACAAAAAGATTTAATGTTTCTCACAGGAACACTAGAACACTAAATCTATCGAGAAACATTGCTTTGCTCCAGCTTTGTATCTTAACACATATTTTACAGATTGAGCATCTTGGTAAATATGCCACTAAAGGTATGTGACTAGCATTTAAAATGATTACACAAAAACTACAACATTTTAAACTATAGTACTTCTTTTCTAGTAAGGGTACAAAAAACATGATGGAAATGGGAACACTTTTTATAGTACTTTGCATTTCTAAAAAGAGCCCACTGGTGACATGTTTTGACATGATCAAGGGCAAATAGTAATGTAACAACTTAATATAAATTTTGTATAACCCCTTTTAAATATGTATAATGCAACCCAATGCTTCCAAAGTCTGATACATGCTTCCTGTTTGAATTACAAGTTACTGACATGCAGTCATTCAATGAGTCTTGAGAACCACTCAGTAATTTCTTAAAGTTCTGAGCTAATGTGGGGCTATTATAAAAGATTGCCAAATTTCTGAATTACACAGTTCATTTTGCTCTTGTTCTAAAATGCATTTAAAATGCAACTTTTATAGTATGAATCTCATAGATGTTTGTCATGTTGATCATTGCTGCAGTAGCGTTAACTATGTGGGATGTAACTAACCTCTTATTGTAAAGCCTGTTAATGGCAGCTGCACACCATCCAGGTTTGCTCTTCCTTGAGGAGCTTGTTTTGGTCCTATCAGGTACGCCCGAGTCAATGCACCAGTTATAGAGATGTTTGTATAAAACTTTGCTGTAGAACTTGGCATAGTTACCATTTCCATCTGGGGGGGGGTTGCAGAGAAGCTATTTATACAATCCCGTAAGAGGTTATAATCTGCTTTGGAGAGGTTTTGTAGTTTAGTTGCTGCTATAGGGGGTCAGGTGTGATAGTTCCTTCGAATGAGACTGATTTGTGGTCAGATCTCACTAAGAAAGACCTCAGAGTGGGGGTGCTACAGAGTTCTGCCATTTTGGAAAGCACCAGATGCAGGATGTTGGCACCCCTTATGGAGGTGTCAACCAACTGGTCCAAGGCATTGGAGTTAACGAAGTCAAGGAATCTTTGGGCAAGTGAGTTTGAGCACGAGTAATTTGCCCAGTCAATGGATGGGTAGTTAAAGTTGCCCAAAACCATGGTGTTTGAATGTATCTTGATAGACTTTAGTAGATCTCCTGATTCATGGAGGCGGTCTTGTAGTTGGCAGTGAGTTGAACAGCTGTCCTACCAACAGCTTATTGCATCTGAAGTATCTCCAGGGACTCATACTGTTTAACCATTCTGGAGGTGTATTTATTTTTAATGAATATTGATACACCGCCTCCTTTAGTTTTTACACCTTCAGTTTGTGGTCTGAACATGTGGAAGGAGATGTAACCCCAGTATGGCTAGAGTGCTCTCTGCAGCCTTGAACCAGGTCTCTGTGACTGCACTGCACAAATGTCTGTGTCTTCCAAGGTGAGGAGTACTTCCAGTGAGTACAGTTTCATGTCAAGATTCCTAGCATTTAGCAGCATAACCGTGAGGTTGTTTTTAAATGGAGTTTTTACACTGGGAATTTTGTCCTTGGACACTGCCTAAAAAATGCACTATGGGAGTGGCAAGAGTCTTAGTCAGTAGACAAAATCCCAGGGGTGATAGATGAAGACCATCTCTGGCAAAGCATCAAAGTCTGTCGGTCATGTCATCCCAGGCTGACAGATACTGGCTTCCCTTAGAATGACACTTTTCTATGGAATTCTGATAGAGACTGACATTCAAAGTCAAATTTCTGCTAGACAGTCAGAATTCGAGTTTAGTATGATGTTATAGTGTATTCTCATCATTTTTACTTCTTCAGTATTGTTTTGTCTTCCCTATCACAGCCTGAAATACTAAATCTCTTCAGTGTCTTCAGAGCAGTATTTTCAACTCACTTTAGTGCAGTTAATAATTCTGCTCAATCCCAACAATGTGTGATTCATAGGTTAACTCTGGATCTGAGGAAGCTTGTAACAAGCAAGTGAAAGCACTACTAGGTTAACAGAATCCACCAACAGGCTCTGTTAAATGATAAGAGGCTGTTATTTTGTTGTTCTGGCAGTTTAAAATTTGAGATAGTGAATAGGTCTGAATATCAGTAAACAGAAAAACTGAAGGTGAAAATAAAAATAGAGCCCTGTACTAGTGGGTCCCTTAAGGAGTTGCTAGAATCACAGTCAATTGTGAGCTCCATAAAAGCGAGCTCATATCTTCATTACGTCAAATGGTGAATGTTTTCAGAGCTAAAATATATAATCAAGATGCATTAACTTGAAGCTAGCACCTGTCTGTAGGACCAAATGGCAAGTGTTTTGTTAAAACAACATAGTGATATTTGTTGACAACAAAAAAAAAATATCAGCAAATCATTTTGTAAAATTCATTTGGATAGCAAAACACATAAAAGTGATTGATTTTGAAGTGATGGTTAAAAAAGGACAGATTTTAAGGTATTAGTCAATAACATAGTTTAGCAACACCAAAGGTTTCCAAGGGTTTGACACATGTGCTTACCATGCACTTCTAGTGAAAATCCCATGGAAATGTGGATGGGTCTAACATCCTATCAGATGTCTACATTCTGGGCAGGGGAAGGGCTCTCCATGCAAATGAGGATAGAGTCTAACACTCTATCAGGTATCTTCATTCTGAGCAGGTGAAAGGACAGTTACATAGAATTGAGTCTTCCTACAGTGTACTATACTCTCTCTGTGTAACAGTATTTGTAGTAGCAACTTGATTATATAAAGTTTAGACATAAGAACTGGATATGAAGAAGTATACAAGGATGAAATTGCTTATCACACTCAAACCTATAAAATGAATGAATGATCTAAAGTCTGTCACTTTTTCATCCGCATTGTACCTTATATTAAAATACAAAAATACAATAAATTTAACTAACTAAATTGAACTAAAACAATGTGATATGCTAAACCTAACATAAAACAAATGAAAAATTTATACTCAAAAAGCCGAAAGTTCAACAAAACATTTCATTAAACATCAACACACTAAAACATATCTATCCAAAGCTTTGAATTTTGTTTTTTTCAGGTTTTATTTATGATCCTATGTCTTTAAGAGTAAGAGAGGGGTTGGCTAATTGACATCAGAACTGGACAGTCACATGATGTGTTTGTGGGTTATTTAAATCTGGATATTTTTAAATGGTTTATCTAATGAATTTCATGTTTACTTTTTATGAACAAAAGTGCTTATCTTTTTTGGAGATGGAGGATTTGGAACTCGATTTATTATTTAGTTGAAGGGATTGCTCTAAATGTGTGGTCAAATGCGTGGACTGTCAAGAATCCTGTGTTGGAATTTCACTGTAAATTCTCTGTCTCTGTCTTTATTTTTACATGGGAAGCATGTAGCTCTAATGCCTGCCATTAGTGACTGTCAGAAATGCTAAGTGATTTAGCAGAAATGAAAAATTTTACAAGCAACATTGGAAATGTATCAGTAATGCAACAGGTAGTACACTTACCTTTAGTTCAGAAGGCTGTGGATTCTATTCCCTTATCAAGGTGATGGATTCCTGACATTGCAGTGCATCATAAGGGGGTTGCTGTAGTCCTGAGTGTGTTGTCCTTTCGATTAAATGTTAAAACAAGGACCCATCTGCTTGATTTGGTGGTAGCTCAGGTGGATGAGAAAGATCCCACAGTGTCTATCGAAAAGAGTAAGGGTTCTTTATTTGTATACAAAACTAACTCTTATTTATGAAGCATTTATATATGTACAGGTATATAAATATATAAATCTGTTTACACATATTCATAATGTCATATAAACCCATGCTAAATTTTCATCCTTATTAGACCCCCCTCTCCTTTTTCCATAACTACAGTCTGATTTTTCTTAATATTGTTGCTAAAAACTATTTACCATTAAACATAATTTCATTTATTCTTTCATTGGTACGAAGGAACGTATGAGGTCCTATATAACATAAAATAACTTATCTATTCTTTTAAGACATTCTTTACTCCTGTTCTTATAATATCCATATTTAATCACATCCATGTTTATTTTATCCATTTATTTTATTTCTTCAAAAAAATCTTCTTTGCATAGTTTTCCTTATAACGTTTTAAATCTTTTGCCTTTCAAAACACATGTTCCTTAGTTTCTTCTTCTTGACAATGTAAACATATTCTATTGGGAGGGTGGCCTAATGGTTAAGGTGCTTGCCTTACAAACACAAAGTACAGGGTTTGAATCTCACAGGGGATAACTGGCTAGGCTTAAAATGGCTCGCAAGGGCAGTTAGCCTAGTACTAACCTATGAACCTATCACGTTTCTTTTTGTATGGCATATTTCCTTTTACTGGCAATTTATCTATTACCAGTCTCCACAAAAATCTTGACATTCTACTTTCTGAATACACCATTTGCTTCTTATTTTTCTAGCTTTAATTTTTTCATCTGTTAGATTTTCCCATGGTTTTACATAGTAACATTTTATAATTATATTCTTATACCATACTTTACTGTCTTTTTCTATATCATTTTTTATTTTCTACAAAAATATTTTTTCTTTGTAACATTTTATTTCTTCATTTGTACACCCTTTTTCGCTTTCACTGTTTTTTTTACCATACCCCAACATTTAACCAGAAAGTAAAAGGTCACACAGACAAATCAATTATTAAAAACCACAAGAAAGACATAGCTAAGCTAGAGTCTTCATTGTGTGATACCTTAAACCTCCTGTAATAGAGGCCCATGGGATATATGCAAATGACCCCTTAAGGACATTAAGAGTTTCATCTATATGGCTTTTGAATATCCAGTAATTTTTACTTTTATCCTTTTTAAGTCTTTATAGACAAATTCAGGCTAACAAAGTCAAACCCCACCCCAAAATTTATTATACTTATATTTATACTGTTTTACTACTAATATCTTTTTCATTTATCCACTTTAACACTTTGTACAAGTTTAATGAAGCAGTGTACACCAATGGGTTAATTAACCCTAAACTTCCTTCTTTATTTATGTATAAGACTCCTGTTTTTACTGAATTTAATCTAGAGCCCCATATAAATGAAAACATATGGAATAATTCCTTATAAAATACTGTTGGCAACATAAATGCACTTGCTAAGTATGCTGTTTTTCCCATCAGTACTGGATTTATCAAATAAGCTTTTTTTTCCCTGAATGATAGTTTATATGTACTCCGGAAAAGACGTTTACTTTATTTCTTCCTTTGTTTTTCACACTGAATTTTACTTACATCTTTATTCACAAATTTTATACCTAACACAGAAATTTAATTTATTGTAAAATATATACCCATGATTTTTACATCACCTAAACTTTTACTTTTCTCTTTATTTAAAGCTACCCACATCATCTCTAAACACTCATTTGTGCAAATTATTACTTCTTTTATCCAATTTTTTTTGCAATTATTATAATGTCATCTACATATGACAACAGAGCTAGAATTCTTATCCCTTCAGATGTAATATACCCCACCACCTTCATTTTGTAATTTATTCTGTATGCTGTCATATTCATAGCTAAAGAAAAGTGTATACACTCATTGGACACCCCTGTCTTACATCAATCTTCATATGTACCTTGTGGCTTAACCAGCCATTTACAAGTATTTTTACTTTATTATTACTCTGTGCTGACATACATAATTTCCTAACTTTCTCACTTATATTGTATTCTTCCATTAGTACCCATAAGATTTCATGTCCAGTTGTGTCAAATGTGTTATTAAGGTCTCCTATCATGATTTTTGCTTCTTCTTTTCTGTTCATAATATCATCTAGAACTTCTCTAACTATCAATAATTCTTATAAAACTCGAACAGCAAACTAGGAAAACCAAAAAGAACAGGAGCAGTCAACTTTCGCTAGAAAACAATGTAGCCACAGGACGAACGAAATCTTTATTAGTTAAGCGCTTTTCGTCTGCTTGGAAAGCAGACTTCTTCAGACATAATGTGAAATGTGCCAACAGACTTTATATATTTAAAAACATCACTAATTAAATCAGTTAATTGGCTCATTAAACAATTCCTAACATTACAATTAAATTTAAAGGAAACTTGCTTCAATCAGTTTACTATAGCTTAACCCCACTAAGCTTTTACTTAATTTAGAAATCCTGACCAATACTATAAGTACTAAAATTAAATGAATAATAAAAATATTAAAAGGTGAAAATGTTAAATATAAACAGTCTTTGCATCAAATTATGTCTTCTTATGAAGCTTAAAACTTTGAATTTATATATAAAGAATAATAGGATGACATAATA
Source organism: Protopterus annectens (assembly GCF_019279795.1). NCBI lineage: Eukaryota > Metazoa > Chordata > Ceratodontiformes > Protopteridae > Protopterus > Protopterus annectens. The sequence continues at coordinate 645,138,125 of NC_056745.1, read as the reverse complement.
AATATTGTGACATTAAAATGCCAATAAATTGATAAAATAGATACATTTAAATATATAACAAATAAACTATTGAAGCAAGCGGTGATCGAGAGAGAGAGAATTACTGTTCGTTCAAAAAATGCTCGAAGTAGTCCAAATAACGCATATACCAAGTTTATTAGTTAAAATAACAGACGATGAGCGCTTTCACTAGCTTGTAGCTTCTTCAGATCATTGACACAAAATATAAAATCCATGCGCCTTATATAGTTAGTAACACCAATTGAAATCAGTTAATTAATTTTCACGGAAGTGCTACTCTAATGATTGGACCTTAAATAAATAAATAAATAGACATAAAATAGTCTATTGTAAGTAAAAATACTTGAATGGTAAACATTGCATCTAATATTATAATAATGTAGTACATACAAAACAGCAACAACTACGTCATGTATTATACAAGGTGTAGACCACATTCATTAAAAAAGCAGAGCTCAGGAATAACTTATAAAACTTAGATAAATAGCAGCATCAAATATAGTAGGACATCATAAACATAACTACATCTGAAATGTTGAAATCAACATAAATAATACTTATTAAACTAAGTTAGGTGGCTGATGATATATAGATATATGTAGATTTATACATCTATAACAAATATATCTGTATGTGTACACATATAATTGAAAATATTTATTATAATTATTATAATTATGATTAATTTTCACTTAAATAAACATATAAAAAATCTTGTAGTATGTGTAAATATGACAACAATATGTAAAAATATATATGAATATGTGAATAAAAATGTATTTATCATAAATATAAATATGTATAAATGAATAAATAAATAAATATATATAAATAAATACATAAACATATAAAATCAATTCATCTATCTGCATGTATGGATTTAAAACACTATATGTTAAAAAATGTGTATGTTATGGTCTATGTATATAAAATATATATATGTATATTTTATATTTTATATAAAAGTGGCGGTACATATTATAATATAATAGCTTACTGTATTATAATTATATATTAAAATTTAATGTGCCTTCGTTTCTTTAACTGAGGTCTAATAGATGCTCTCTCATTTAGTCCGTGACCTTTATCAGCCCTCAGCATAATAATCCATCTACTCTCTCTGTCTTCTGTATGATTCATTATATCTCCTCCTCTTACATTCACATTAATTTTCTCTAGAACTCTAAACCTGAATGTATGCTGAGAGTTTGTTTGCATCACATGCTTAGCTAAAGCATTCTGTACATTGCCTAAAAAATTAATTAACTGATTTCAATTGGTGTTACTAACTATATAAGGCGCATGGATTTTATATTTTGTGTCAATGATCTGAAGAAGCTACAAGCTAGTGAAAGCGCTCATCGTCTGTTATTTTAACTAATAAACTTGGTATATGCGTTATTTGGACTACTTCGAGCATTTTTTGAATGAACAGTAATTCTCTCTCTCTCGATCACCGCTTGCTTCAATAGTTTATTTGTTATATTACCAATTTATAAAGCAAACGTGCTTTTAGCGTGTAACCAGGAAACTTTTATTTCTCTGATTTACTTCTGTGTTTAAACTGACTGGTTACGTGAACGAGAGTGATTGAGTGGGCGTCAGCTACACCGTGACGATATGATGGAAATAGAACTTTCATACAAGCCCAGAAGTGAACACCGGGGCAAGGCAGCGATTGAAGAAAGATTTAGACAACACTTGGATGGTACCCTCACTACATTGTGGTCACTAGCAGGTGAACAAATGCCAACAGATGTAAGGGAACGAGATGTGGATTTACAAAAAGCTAACCTGATACTCAATGACATCGAGAAGCACTTTTACAAATTGAAACGTCTTCAAATGCAACGGCATCATTTTCAGTTTTGTCTGGATAATGCCATCATACCGCGTGGGTTGAGAGTATTTTCCATGCCGAGTCAGGGGAATGAGTATCCCGAACTACTTACACTATGGCAGCAGATAAACATTGACACAAGTCGTAAGTATCTACAACTGCTAATTAATTTTTTTAAACCGGAGGAAGAGGCTTTAACTGTTAAAATAAATGAACTACAGCAACAGCTGTTTGAGGAATTTACAGAAGCAGCTATACATAATCTTTTTGACAATATACTTGATTGCGTTTCTGCATATGAATGCAAACTGTTTCAGTAGAAGCAGAGTAAAGTCTCAAGAGATATACAAGACTTTAAAATAGGGCAAGTTTTTGTTTGGGAAAGACACATCCCGGTGCGCACGCCTAGTACATATACTAGGCAGAACAGTTTAACTCTCAAACAGCAGTCGACTATTTTGAGAACTGATAAAGTATTTTTACCCTCTGCTAATGGCCCTAACTTAACTAATAATGTAGGAGAGGCCTTTACTGCTGATATTGAATACAATGGACCTAATGTTTCAACTGTTGATACCAGTTCTTCTACTGGTTTAGCAGTTATCAATGATGAAATAGCTGTATGCAATGACTCCTTAGATGTTATACATATAACTCACGACAGCATGAATCAGGGAGTGAATCTATACCCCACTGTTAATGTTCTTAAAAACACAAATAAACAGCTTAATGTCCAGGAACAGGTTGTTAGACCAAAGGTAAATGGGAACAATAAGGGTGGAGCTATAAATTTATCTTTCCCTTTAGCGATATGTCAAGAGAAGAATTTAAACAGAACACGATCAGTCAGCCGAGGGAGACAGAAAAGGAAACTGTCAGGAGAGTTACCACACAATACGACATTAAATAAAATGTGGACAAACCACAACAAGATTTAATATATAATTTATCCAGTGTTCCACTGTCACAAAATGTTATTAATTTATTAGTTAAGGGTCTGAGTTTTATTCCGTACAGCACTAGTACATTGGCTGAAACTATTATAGATGTAAGAATGTTTTGCAGAAATGTTATGCTTAAATATATTCATAATGATACTGGTGACAATAAGGTTAATGACGGAGCAACTACTAGTATGAATAGGTTTGTTTTTAAAAATTTGAGTGAATTTACTCCAGTTAACCATCCTTTACTTGAGGCATATTTACGCACTACAGAAGATGAAATATATAACTACTATCATAGAAATGATGTAAGTAATTCCAAGCATACATGTTACAATAATTTGTCATACCAAGAAAGAAAGAGTTTATATAATTTAAAGAATGATTTGAATATTATAATAAGACCTGCAGATAAAGGCTCAGGAATAGTGGTAATGGACACTACACATTACCAAACTGAGATGATTAATATGTTGAATGACATTTTTTATATTAGAATTGATTTTAACAAGGTCTATGATATGTGTACATATGTACATAATACTCTGACAGATATTTATAAGAGTAATTTAATAAATAAAAATGAGTTTGAGTATTTATTCGTTAAGATGCCTACCATCCCAGTCATACATGGACTGCCCAAAGTACATAAGAGTACAACTAAACCACCCATGAGACCTATAGTCTCTGGGCAAGGATGGGTTACTGAACACCTCTCAGTTTTTATAGAAAAACATTTAAGGTGCATATTAAATGATAATGAATTTGTGTTGCATGATTCTAAGCAGTTTTTAATAGATTTATATTATACCACAAATCAAGTAGAGTCTATAGAAAATTTGATTTTAGTAACTTTTGATATACAATCATTATTCACAGTTATCCCGAATGAGCTTGGGTTAGCCTATGTTAATAATTATCTTTTGAAACATAGTACCTACAATAACACATTAATTGACTTGTTAGTACATTTTCTTGAGCTAGTCTTAGAAAATAATACGTTTATGTTTGATGAAAACATTTATCAACAATTAGATGGCGTAGCTATGGGCACTCCTTGTGCCAATAGCTACGCCAATATGTTTTTAGCTTATTGGGAAGAGCATTTATTGTTTGAAGAACCTATGTACAAGAAATATGTACAATTTTATAGACGTTTTGTGGATGATGTATTTATTTTGTGGAATGGTTCAATAGATGAACTGAATAGTTTTGCTGTGATTATGAATAATATAACATCATGTTTAAAGTTCACGATGAACTATTCAGAAAAAAAGATTGAATTCTTAGATCTATATGTAGAGAAGCTAGATTGTGGTATGTTTAATACTGGAATTTTTAGAAAATCATGTTATAGGAACACATTATTATTTAGAACTAGTATGCATCCTAGACATGTGTTTAATAATATAATGAAAGGGCAAGCACTAAGAATGTCTAGGCTCAAGTTGAATGATAAAGGTTTTTGTACAGACTTGAATGACTTGAAAGAAAAATTTTCTGAGAGAGGATATAAACCTGATGAGGTTAATAAGCAGATTAGTAATGTATTGACTTTACGATCAACAACAGGTACCCCTTATTTGGGCCACAATCTAAGATGACCAGTGATGTTAAAGATACACCCAAAGCAACCATCAAGTTTCTGACTTCATATACAGCAGATAACAAGCAGGTCAGAAATATTGTTTCAAAAAATTGGAATATTTTACAAGCAGATGCTCTATTATCAATGATTGTAGGTGACCATCCTTCTTTTACATATAGGAATAAGAAGAATCTTAAGAGATTACTATGTTATCCATCTAAGAAGAATACATGTCTAGATGATAATCACTATACAAAGGCTTGTGGACATTGTAATTTTTGTCCACTGATAGACTCTAGCATAGTATTCATACACCCAGATACATATAAAGAAGTATATACTCAGACAAATGCTGATTGTATGACTTCAGATGTTATATATCTTGCAGTTTGTGATTTATGCTCATGTTTTTATGTTGGTAAAACCAATAGGGTTTTACGTGACAGGATAAGGGAACATTGTTATAATATAAAGAAAGGCAATGTACAGAATGCTTTAGCTAAGCATGTGATGCAAACAAACTCTCAGCATACATTCAGGTTTAGAGTTCTAGAGAAAATTAATGTGAATGTAAGAGGAGGAGATATAATGAATCATACAGAAGACAGAGAGAGTAGATGGATTATTATGCTGAGGGCTGATAAAGGTCACGGACTAAATGAGAGAGCATCTATTAGACCTCAGTTAAAGAAACGAAGGCACATTAAATTTTAATATATAATTATAATACAGTAATCTATTATATTATAATATGTACCGCCACTTTTATATAAAATATAAAATATACATATATATATTTTATATACATAGACCATAACATACACATTTTTTAACATATAGTGTTTTAAATCCATACATGCAGATAGATGAATTGATTTTATATGTTTATGTATTTATTTATATATATTTATTTATTTATTCATTTATACATATTTATATTTATGATAAATACATTTTTATTCACATATTCATATATATTTTTACATATTTTCGTCATATTTACACATACTACACGATTTTTTATATGTTTATTTAAGTGAAAATTAATCATAATTATAATAATTATAATAAATATTTTCAATTATATGTGTACACATACAGATATATTTGTTATAGATGTATAAATCTACATATATCTATATATCATCAGCCACCTAACTTAGTTTAATAAGTATTATTTATGTTGATTTCAACATTTCAGATGTTGTTATGTTTATGATGTCCTACTATATTTGATGCTGCTATTTATCTAAGTTTTATAAGTTATTCCTGAGCTCTGCTTTTTTAATGAATGTGGTCTACACCTTGTATAATACATGACGTAGTTGTTGCTGTTTTGTATGCACTACATTATTATAATATTAGATGCAATGTTTACCATTCAAGTATTTTTACTTACAATAGACTATTTTATGTATATTTATTTATTTATTTAAGGTCCAATCATTAGAGTAGCACTTCCGTGAAAATTAATTAACTGATTTCAATTGGTGTTACTAACTATATAAGGCGCATGGATTTTATATTTTGTGTCAATGATCTGAAGAAGCTACAAGCTAGTGAAAGCGCTCATAGTCTGTTATTTTAACTAATAAACTTGGTATATGCGTTATTTGGACTACTTCGAGCATTTTTTGAACGAACAGTAATTCTCTCTCTCTCGATCACCGCTTGCTTCAATAGTTTATTTGTTATATTACCAATTTATAAAGCAAGCGTGCTTTTAGCGTGTAACCAGGAAACTTTTATTTCTCACATTTAAATATATGTATAAGTTTACATACGTGTAAACATACACATATGATAAGTATCTCTTATGTTCTCCATATCTACATTAATTAGTGCCTGAAGGCATCAATACATACATTAGGTGACTATAAATTAAATAAATATAATATGTCACTAAAGTACATTCATACACTAAAGGCAGTGTTACAATGTGCGCACATAAGTCTTACAATTACTGCTTAATGTAGAAAGTATACAATACTCGGAAGCTAGGTTATGACTATATACATAACTTCATCAAACTCACTTAGCGCTTAAAAGATATATATATATATATATAATTTAATAAATAAATAAAATAAATGAAATATATTAACTACCTAGTGCCCAACCTTGTGAGGCTCTTTAGTTTTAGTATACAACTAATAGAACAACTATCATTCAATCCTGGGTGTGAATAAGCATTTAGTCTAATCTGCCATTTGAGTTCTAATTCTTCAAGAAGCAACTGTGAAGGGGCACCTCTCTTATTTTCCAATACCTGATCAATAACTATGAATTTGAAAGAATGATCGCTAAAAGATGTAATATGTTTGGCCAATGCATTTTCCTGTTTTTTTCTTTTTTATTGCGTATTGATGTTCATATATGCATTCACGTAACTTACGCTCGGTCTTGCTCACATAGAACCCTGGGCATTTCTGACATTGGGCTAGGTATACAACCATGCAAGTATTACAATTAGCTCTACGTCGCATTTCAAAACACCTCTTGTTTATAAGAAATCTATTGGACTCATGTATGTACTTACAGTAATTACAGTTCTGACATTTATACATGCCTGGAGTTCATGTACAATTGCTGACAGGGCATTCAAGTAATGTTTTCATGTTCCTGCCTCTCCTGAAAGTTATTTCAGGGCGGGAACCTACCTTACTGTGCATTGTAGAGTTATTTTTAAATATCTCCCAGTTTTTCTTGATGATATCAATAAGGAAGTTACTATTAATGTAATAAGTTAGAATTAGTCTAGGATTCGTACTAAGTATTGGACCCTGACTGCTAGTACATAAGTCAGAGGTGGAATTAATATTATTCTCTCCATGGGCAGCTATTTTCAAAATAGGTTGATAAAAACCTCTAAGTCTTTTATTACTCACTTCTTTGACCAAATCATCTAATAATTGAGATGGGTAACCTCTATGTAGAAACATGTTGGTTAATAGATTACACTCGCTATAGAAGTCAACATCTAAGCTGGTAATTCGAGCTGCTCTTACAAGTTGTCCCTTAACTACTGATCTTTTCTGGTAGTCAGGGTGACAACTGCTGTAATGTAAGAAAGAATTGGAGTGTGTAGCTCTCCTATAGATACTCGCCACAAATGCTTTTAAATCATAGTTTTTAACCAACCATATATCTAAATAAGAAATAGCAGTATTACTAATGAAGAAGTGAAAATTAGAAAGTCTGTGGAGGTATTGAAGGAATCCAAAATCATTATACTTTCTGATTCTTCACCTTCAAAAAGTATGAAAATGTCGTCCAAATAACGGGTATAATACTTTATCTTCCCCATCACTGTAACATTGTTAAAGACGTGCTCCCTTTCCCAGTGGGCCATGACCATGTTTGCTATTCTGGCTCCACAAGGTGAGCCCATGGCCACCCCAACTTTTTGGAGGTAAAAATTGTCCCCTAACATGAAGTAATTGTTGTATAATATTAATTCCAATAGTTCTATGACTAATGCAGTTTCAGTTACAGTCGCATTGTACCTCTTCAAAGAAATCCCCACTCAATCAATAGCTGTGTTTAAGGGAATGCAGGTGTATAAATCTTTGACATCGACCGTTAAAAAGTTGCATTTAGGGTCGAAGTTTAGCTCTCCTATTTTTGCCAAGAATGACCACGAATCCTTACATATTTGGTCTTCTTGTCCCAAATATTTTTGTAGAATGGAGTCTACTAACTTTGCACAAGTATAAGTGGGTGATCCTCGTCCATCCACTAAGGGGCGCATAGGTGGATTTTCTAACCCCTTATGTATTTTGGGGATCCCAAATATACATGGGTACTTTGGATATACAGTGGTTAGATAGTTATATTGGTCTTGTTGGAGACGGCCTTCAATAAACATGTCGTCAAGGCAGTTCTTTATAATATAATAGGCCTTCTTTATTTCTGATCTTGAACTTAATTCATAAGAATTACTGTCCAACAATCTTGACATTCGATCAAAGTAGTCTACCTTATCGAACACCACAACACCCCCTCCCTTATCAGGTTTACAAATGCGTAAATTGTGGGATTTCACAAATTCAATTAATTCCAGTTCTTGATTGGAAGTCTTATCCTGCTTAGTGTAATATAATGGTGTAGAAGTTTGTCTTAAATCCAATTCACACATATTCTTGAAACACTGAATTGTAGGATGCAGTGGGGGATTAAATGTACTAGGTACCCTAAATGTATTATTATTTATGTTGTTGGAATTGCTACCGAGCATCAAGTTAAAATTAAGCTTACGAGTATATAATTTGATATCAAGTATAGTATTTACTAGGTCAAATTTGTGTTGGGGTACATAAGTAAACCCTTTATCCAGGAAGTCAGCTAACTCACTACATATTGGTACATCAGAGAAGTTGTAGATATTGAAGTCACCAGTACTATTCGTTGTTATTACCGGTTTCATGGGTTTAGTGACAAAATCTACATCAGGAACACAACTGCTGTTTCCAAAATCAGAGTTACAGTCATTAATAACATCGCTGCTATTTAAATGATGGTCAATATACATAGCATCAGTGTCTATAATGTCCCCAGTGGCAAGTTCAGCATTGCATTCATCATAACTTGTATGGTGGATGTTAACAATGCTGACCGAAGCCTCTATCAGGGTCTGCGTTGTTTGGATCTTTGAAAATTCCCCTGATTCTGGTAGAATTTGTTCCGTTGCTTGGGAATTGCTCCCAAGCGGTTGGCATCCTGAAAACCCTGTTGGTAGCCTGTAGTGGTAGGTTGACCTCCATTAGCATACTGGACTCTACGATTCTGCAATCTCTCACTTCTCCTAATTACTGGTTCAGGTTGTACTTTGACGTCAGTCAAGTCCAGCTCAATTACAGCAGTAGCACTGGGTGTAATGTTAGAATGGTTAGAAATATTGCCATTGTTGCCAGTACCACATCCATGAGCAGGTTTAGAGGGCTGCCAGATTTGGGATGTTGCGGGGGGGTAGGCTGTGCCTTGTTCGTAGGCTTTACAATCTCGATCTAACTTCTTAATTTTATTGGATGTTAATTTGTTCAAATATTGGTCTATGCTATTAAAACTGCGACTGTACTCGAACTTGTATCTAGCAAATTCTTCATGTTGTTTAATGTCAGAGTCTAAAACAGTTGCTTCCTTTATTAACTCATTCACCCATATACTGTAATGTTTAATCATCAGTTCTAATAAGTCCGAGCCTTGCTTATCAAATAACGCAATTAGTTCTTTGTGGAAATCTGAGTTAGGAACCAACCCAGTAGGATACTGGAAATGCCTTAGACCCTTAGGTATCACTTTACATGAAAGGCATTCTTTAAAATAGGATATCTCTAATTGCAACTTTTTGATTTTAACTAATATTTTGTCAAATGACTTAAGTTTATAAACGATGTCAGTAGTGTTATTTACCTCAAGGCCGTCTGTATTAAGAGGCATCCATTCACAGTTTGCTGTGTTGTCATTCCTTGATAGTGAAAATCCTTCAGAGATCCAATTGCCAAGTATAGGAAAACCGTTAAAAGCGCCATCACCCGTATGTGTATTTGGTCGGGTTTGTCCACTTATAACTTCTGTGTTAGAGGCTCTTAATGGTTCAACATTATTAGACAAAAAGTTGCTTAAAACAGGTTCCAACGCTTCATGTTGATTTGAATCCAATAGTAGCGTAGGACAGTCATTTGTGATGGAACTCACAGTTACCGGTAGGTTGCGCTCGATGAGCTCGTCAGCCTGGGATGCTGGTTTGGTTGACACAAGTCTTTGTGTTAAATTCGCTGCCATGGGGTAGGCTAAACTCCATCCTGAGTTGCCTGACAGCGGTGTAAGCAAGTTCCTCATCTCTTGTTGTTGGGAGTCCAAACGGTCGAGTCTCGCACAAAGCGAGTCCATTCTTGAAAGAAGGGAATCAAAAAGAGAGTCCTGGTCTGGCATGACATTAACAGCTGGTGCTGTAACCACAGCACTATCGCAGCTCCTCAGTAAGACTGGAGTTGTATTAGGCGAAAAACCACTGACAATACTCTCTGATCCCGATGCCATAAACTATTATAAAACTCGAACAGCAAACTAGGAAAACCAAAAGGAACAGGAGCAGTCAACTTTCGCTAGAAAACAATGTAGCCACAGGACGAACAAAATCTTTATTAGTTAAGCGCTTTTCGTCTGCTTGGAAAGCAGACTTCTTCAGACATAATGTGAAATGTTTATTTCAATAATTCTTGACAACCATTCCCCTTTATACTATATATGCTATCGTCCATATTTCCCATTTTAGTTTCAATTTTTTGTATTATTTCCGTAAAGATATTGTAATCATTATTATTAATACTATTGTTCTCCATTTTTAATTCTCTTCTATCTTCCTTCTTGCATATGAATTTAAGTATACCACTACATAATTCTTTATACATAAAACCTTCTTTTAAACATGACTCAAAATCATAAAAATATATATTTTTTCCCAATCCCTTAAATTTTTATACATTTTATACCCTATTCTACCTGGGCTTGCAGTTGCATCTATATTTGAAGAAATCTCCTTTTCCAACTCTTTATTCTGTTTTTCCGTTAACTGTTCTACTTTCCATGTTTTTTCCACTACCTTATTTTTTCTTTAAATATTTCTTGTACATACTGTACTACACTATTCATAATTTCTATTTCTCCTTTTACATTTTTATTTCTCTCATTACACTGCCTTTAATAATCTGCTTAAGTAACTCAATACTACTCTTTTTCCTTGTAAAAATATTTTTGCTTATATAACAGTTCTTGTAATTTTTTCTTGCTTTATTTCATATAATTATTTTTCTCTGTCAAAGTACTTATAATCATTATGTTCTAAATCTTCCAATGCATTTTTATATGTTCTTTTATATTTTTCTTTCTCTGCTTTCATCACATGATATTGCCACTGTAAAAAACAGTTTTTATATTTTTCTTAAGTATCATCTACCATTCGACCCATTTTATAAAATGTTCTCATAGTAATATAATCTTTCCATAACTGTATAACTGATCTATTTCCTTCTTCATTCCACACTTTCTCATTTATCCTTTTTATTCCTTTGCCTATTTTTGTATATTCCTTGTTTGCTTTTATCTGTAGCCATATTGCAAGATTGTCAGAAAATCCTGATTCAACTACCTCCCCTTCTCATATAGCTAAACCTTCTGATACTATAAAATAATCTATTTCAGTTCTATACATCCCCTTTTGTAAGTCCATGAATTTTTGTCCCAAAGTTTTAATTCACCACATCTTATAACTCTTTTTCTTATAACATTTTTTTTCTTTTTACACCGCCTCTTAAAATGCAATTAAAGTCTTCTGTTATTATAATATACTTATTTATCACTACATAGTTTAAAATATGATGAAATAAGTTTTCCTTTTTTTTACAATTAGTATAAGCATACAGTGTTAGAATTCCATAGACTTGTTCTTTCCATTTTAAATCTGCAATGGTTACTCTTCCTATTTTTGCTAAAGTTACATCTGATATGTTTACTGTATTTCTCCAGATATAGCTAGTACAGAACATTTCTCATTTCCCAAATTCCAGATTATTTTTCCTCAACATTGTTTCTCTGTTTGTAATCTTTCTTCATTTGCTAAAAATATTGTGTAGTCTAATATAATTACATCTACATCACATGTATTACACCAATCCAAAATTCCTATTCTTTTTTCTATATTCTTAATACTGTTCACATTTACAGAAAGCACAGTAACATTTTCATTTGCCCTTTTCCTTACATTGATGGTTTCATAAATTCATAGCTAATTACTGGTTTAACTTTCTTAATAGGCCATTCTAAGCCTAACCAATTTCCTTCTCAAAGATGAGAATCAAACACTGTACCTTGTGTCTGTGAGCCAAACACCTTAATCATTACACCAAGCCCCTGCTGTTTACCTGTATACATTCTTTTTCATCCATTTCCTTTCTTTTTTTTCTTTTGTACTTATCCCTTTAAATTGTATTTTTCTATCTTTAACCCTTTTAGCAAAATAATTCTTTATTTTCCCTTCTACTACCTCCCAGGTTATGTCTGCTTTATCACTTATTTCAGAAACTTCTTCTCTGTCCTCTTTATTAATTTTTCTCATCCAGGTTTTCATCTATTTCTACTACTTTAAAAATTTCTTCTCCTTGTTCATTTCCCTCTCTTTCTTTTTCCTTACTGTTATTTTCATTTTTACAATCCATCCATAAATGTACAATTTTGTTACATTTATAACATTTCAATTCACGTTTTTCCATCATGCCCCACTTCCCCATAAACAGTTACTGATCAAATGTCCTTCTTTTCCACAAAAGAGACATGTTTTGGATTGTCTCAGTATTTTACCATACCCCTATTCCCCTTCACATTTATCATGCTTGGTATATGTATAATTTTTCTGTTTCTATTTTTAACAAAATATTATAGTCCCAGCCACCAATCAGTAAATCCCTTTAGTCATAAAATTTTGCAGTGTACAGTATTTCATTACATAAATATTTCAAATGGCCTTTCAAAGTCTCTGTACCTCTGTTCAAAATTGTAAATGAATCTTTTTTTTCTTTTTGTTTCCATGTTAAATGCTTTTATCACATATGGATTCCATGGGTAACAGTCTTCCTTTTTATCACATTCTCCAAGAAAATTTTCTCTTGAAAAAACAGTCTCAAATACAATGTCACAAAATGTCTCATTATTAAGAATAGGTTTTCCTACATAACGTGCTTTTACACTCAAAGGAGATATTAACTTGTCTCATACTTCATACCTGCCCATTTCTTTGTCTTCTTTACTTTGAATCCTTATCATGTACTTCCATTTTTCATTTTCTTCTGCCTTCTTTTCTTTCTTTTACATCTCACCATTATACTTCAGGATTGTCTCTGCATCCTCCTTTTGTATTTTCTCCATAATTGACCCCCAGGAAACATCTCCTTCATTTTCTGTCTCAATCTGCACCACCATTTCTTTAAGTAAATCATCCCACAACCCTCCCAACTGGAGGGTTGTAATTATACATCCATCATTTGCTGCGTCAAATCCATCAAACAGGTTTCTTTGAAACATTTCCTCAAAATTGTGCACACATTCTCTGGTCTCAATATTTGCTTTCTCCTTCATTTCTTTCACTACTCCATCATCTCCTTCTCTTGCCATCTGCCTCCTTGTTTCTCTGAGCCACCCTGCACCTGGAACAGAAACATCAAGTGTTTCTTCAAAATGGGTTCCACTCACAACATGGATGAGTAGGTGAAGTTCCACACTCCTCTGCTGAAATTTCCCCTAGTTGTGTAATGTCACTTTGGGTCTCCGCTGAAAAGAGCCCACTAGCCTAGTCAGACTAACCTGTCAATAAAAATTAGGAAAATCAGAGAATTCTGTAAAAGTGTGGACAGATGAGAGATATGCATACCGGTAGTATGACTGATCATGGTGTCAGTAAGAATAAATCTGAACTCTCCAGGCTTTCCCAGGAGATCAGTGATATTGAAATGTTTTTGTACTTTCCAATGTAAAGTAATTTAGCCTAAGGAGAAGGATTGTGTTTCAGTAGAAAGCTGGCCACTCAGTTCTCATTGCATAGTAGGTGCACTGCTTTGGCTGTTGAATCATTGTGCAAGCTTTTGAGTACTAATTAGCCATTATTGTATATTAATTTTCATATTTATTTATTTTTACATATTTCACTTTACTAAGTTGATTTTACATCGTAAATCCTATAGGCTTCTTCTGAAAAAGGGATCTTTTTCTCTCAGTGGAATTCTGATGCAGTTGAATTGCCTGAGATGGATGGTAGGATGGAAACTGTGTGACAGACAAAGAAATTAAGGCATCAGAGCAGAAGCCAAAGTAGCTTCAATTGCAGAGAATATAAAACAGAACAGACTGCAGTGGTTTGGTCACATGTGAAGGAAAGCATAAGACAATCTGGTAAGGAAGATTTAGGATATACAGGAAGAAGGCAACAAGAAATTAAGGTGTCCAGCAAACAGATGGCTGGACTGTGTGAGCAAAGACCTGAAAAAATCTGGTATGACCACTGTAGAACATGGGAAAAGGGAGTTGTGGATGATGATGAATCTTTGTCCAATTACAGGGGTAGAGTTCCCCTTGCTTTCAATGCCCCCTGCACCCAAGCAGCTATATAATACACACCAGTAAGATTACAAAGTTAATATGTAGTAAGCCATTTATAGAGCCACTGAAAAGAAAAATGATGTCAAACTAATTTAGATACATTCTTGGTAATTGCTAAGGTGAGTTTCAAAAAAAGCTGTATGAGTTGCTTTCCACTTAACTGACTAATCTTTCATTCAAGTATTTGTTATAGCCAAATCCCACAGTTATCACTTGCATGCATACGCATTTTTCCAATTAACTTAGTTTATATTTTAAAGACTACAGACTACACCAGTTAACACTTGCTTAAAATGTTCTGTTTCTGTTTTGAAGGTCTCAATACTGCATCATTATTATATTTAGTCCAATTAATATCAAGACATTTGCTCCTAAGTTCCTCATAATTAACCTTATTAAAAGCATATCATTTATTTCTTAATAATGGAGGCTTCTCATAACATTTAATATTAAACATCACAGATAAATGTTCTTAAAGTTTTGAAGATGGACTCAATCTAACATTAGCTATTATTTCAAGAAAAATGGTTAATATAATGTCTAAAATATTTTGTCCTCTAGTGGTTTCACTGACCAATTGAGAAAAATATTTCTGACTTAATAAGCCTCAAAATTCTTATAGAAGAATGTGAAAGCCAATTTTGAAAAGGTCTCCAAAGGTACACACCTTGTGCCTAAACCTGGTCAAAGTTTTTGACAGAATGTTTCAAGCAGGCACAGTAGAATAAGCCCTGTGTCACCTGCAGCATTTTTATCTAGCTCATAGATAGGTTGCAGGAAATCAAAATAGGGGAAGTTACCTCCACAAAGAGACCAGTCAGCAGTGGAGTCCACCAAGATTCTGTTCTGGGACCCATCTTGTTATTCATCTACTTTTCTGAAATAAAAGCCAGTACCAAAGGGCTATGGTTGACTATGTTTACAGATGGAAGCTACAGGCAGTCAATGAATCTCCAAAAGAATAAGCCATCCTGCAGGAAGGTTTGTCCAAAATAAATAAATAACTGGTCACAAAATCAAGAACTGAAACTAAATGCCAAAAAATGCATTATTGTATTTTTCGGGAAGTCATCTACCTGAGGGAATTACCACACTGACAATACGCCCTTAAGAGATGAGACAGGTGTTTGGGATTTGTGAACTTATATGGAAAGTAACCTAACATTTGACCAACATGTGTCCTTTGTTGTAAGAAAGTTCTTCTATATTGCATAGCTTATAAATAAAGGGATTGTATCTAGATCTAGGGATATCATTGCCCCCCTTTACTCAGCCCTCATTGGAATGTATCTGTTCAAACAAATGCAACAAGTGGAATGCCCTCAGAGATACCTTACTAAAAGGATACAAGACCTAAACAACATATCCTAAATGGATCAACTCAAAGCCCTTTCACTATACTCAGTATCCTAAAGACTGCTAAGAGGTGATTTGTGTCTGGCATACAAGGCATCCTTTGACCCATTACTGAGGGATGGTCCGCACCTCAGCAAGTCCAATGGCATCAGAAATACTTGGTCTAAGCATCTAAACTTCTTTTGCAACATCAACACAATGGTTTGGAGGGACAGGTATGTCTTGCAGATGATACTGCTGCACTGGAACATCTGCATTAAATAACGTTTATCCCTGTCAATGTCCAAGTACAATTTGGATGTATGGATAGGAAACAGAAAATTTACCCAAGGACTGTCCCCTCTACTACTAATGGTCAGAGGCAGCTCCTAAATGCTTTATCCCATGCATGGATCCCCTCAAATTATCTATGGTATGATTCCAGTTATTTGCATTAGGAATAATATTTAATTAGCAGCCATGGGATGGGTAAGGCAGGTCTATATTAGATTGTCGAAATCTTCTTTCATCGACAGCTTGTTCATCGATCCCTATACATCAAAACTAAGTTCAGCGAACACTGAAATTTTTTAAAAAGTAAAAAAACAAATGGCCACTACCCCACCAAAACGCACATTGCACCAAATCAAACCACACAAGTGTGGGGCTTCACCCTCCCACACCCCCAATGTGGGGGTCTGTGCCCCCCATGACCCCCCCTAACTATATATACCTATTACAAGATCACACTACAGTGGGGAAAAGGGCAAAGTTGTGGTGTTGGCTAATTGGTTACGTAAAAAAAATTTCGATGTACACTGAAGTTAGTTTCGATGGGTAGGGTGTTGATGAATAAGTTGTCGATGAAAGAAGATTTTGATGACTATAGACCTGGGTAAGGCCAGTGTCTAACCAAATAGGATAGTTTAATTTGTGCACAAAAATGGAAACTGGCTAGGCTTAAAATGGACCACAAAGGCCTAGTACTTACCTATGAACTTACTTCTTCCAATCAATAAGAGGATTATTTAAATTACCTAACATAATAATCGTTGGGTAATGTAAATACTATATATTCAATAAATTTTTCATGCCCTGATATATTTATATAGGGCTTTCTATTCCAAACAGTAAAATAAAGTGGTCCAGAAATGGAACCAAGATTCAAATGTATTACTCAAATTTCTAACAACTTATTAGTTGATACCAGAATAGCTCCCAAGGTTTCATGTAATTGAATCATGACTCCACACTTCTGCTCACTTTCTCTTAAAGACTTGAAATTTGTTATAACCAGGAAAAGTGAGTATAATAGCATCCCATGATTAAGTAATGCATACAAATGATAAGTTTTCAAACTCTGATATACTTTTAAGTGCATCTACCTTATTTCCCACACTTCCTGCATTACATAAGTATACATTCAAAGCATGGTTAGGTCTTTGTTGACTTCTTGACCTGTGATCTGCTGAATAATTTATTCTAAAAATGTAACAGATATTCTTTATTTGTCCTGAAAACATTCAGCCCCACAATGATTTAATTGACTATAGCAAGAGAAGAAATGGTTAGAATTACGTTCATACTTTCCCAATAAATCAAGATAGTAAGATTATTTATATAACATAGAGATTTCAGCCAAGTGTGGTCCATATTAGCCGTCATGTATGCATAGTCAACCAGGTGATGGAAGAATTTCACTTAAAACAACTCTTAACTTATTTGTCTCCACTATCTCTACTATATTCAAAATAGACTTCTTCATATGATTCAAGGGTGTATGTCTTAAATCATTTGCACCACAATGATTATCATATAATCTGTATCTCCTACCATTAACTAATCTAATAGCTAAGTCACACTCACTAAGTTTTAAACCAGCCAGTGAAGAGACTATAACATTATCAGTGATATGTCTCCTAACAGTCTTAAACATAGAATCTGATAATACTAGAACATCATCTAGATTAATGCTTCAATTATAAACAGTATTATTTTCATCCATAATTCACATGTTACCATCTATTCTCTCTCTTGCTTGGCACTCACATAATTTATATATTCCTCCTGGTGAGTTCCTTCAGTAATTTTAGCAGTGTCTTCTTCAATTGACAAAACATTTCCCAGTGTCATGTTACAAACTCATTTCTTCCAGAATACACTTTTATCCCTTATATTCTTATATAACTTTCCACCCTAAAGTAGCAAACTTGTGTGCCTTTATTATGGTTAACTTGTCATTATGAAACTATACAGAGAATAAAATAGTCTTTAAAGGTCTCAACATTACATCACCCCTTTCCTGTATTCCTCCAGTACATATAATCCTGGTCTCATTTGTCATCTTATTTCCTGGGTACAAAGTAGGGGATGCCTCATTTCTCTGCTTCTTCCTGACTTAATAAACTTACTGTATTAACTGAATCAGTAAAGTCTAGACAAGCTATCGTGTCTTCTATAAATACTTTTAACAGAATCGATTAATTTCTTACTCCTCTTTTCACCCCTTTTAGTTCTAGTCCCTTTCTTACTTTTACTACCATTTTTAAATGACTTGATGTTTCTTGTATGTCTAAATGATCCTTTAATAGTTATTGTGACACCCCACTACTGTCCCAGTAATCAAGGAGTTTCAATCCTCACCACTGGCAACAGTGGGGGACATACACACTGGGAGGATGACAAGTACACAGAGTAAAGAGCAATTTCCCTTAAGGGCACACAGAGGCTGCACTCAGTCTGGGGCTAGTTTCTCCCTCTTTCTTCAGATCACCAATAAGACTTCCCACTGGCACAGCTGTAGACTTGAGATCTCAGCTGACTGGCCAAGCCAAGACCTCCAGCACCATGCCTGTCCAGCCAGTGCTTCGTGTCCCTGTCCATGTAGCTGACACACACACACACACACACACACACACACACACACACACACACACACACACACACACACACACACACACACACTTTGAGATTTGATTTATATACACATACATACTCACGTGGGAAAGGCTGCCATAGGTTTACTAGCTATGCCTCCTTCTGCCCAGACTGTAAGGTAGTTTTCACTGCCACCAGCCAACTCCTTATCAGCTATTTTAAGGCCCTTAGCAAAGGGTGTCCAGTCTTACTGTGCAGTGTTACTGTTAATCCAAATGGTAGTTTGACCAAGAGACAAGGCTATTAGGAGTGGCCCACAGTGTAAACAAATAGATATGCAAGTACTCTCAGAGTTTAAATATGTCTCACATATATCAGCCACAATGATAGGTTTAAATATATTTAATAATAAATACTGAAAGAACAAGACTAAAGTAAGTAATCAGTAACACCAGAGTTCAGAATCACGGGAAATATTTAAAACAACATTGCAGGGCAGTCTCAAATAAATAAAGAAAACATCTAAGCTATACTTTACTATATTCCTATCTGAATCTAAAAGAGTTACTATGCCCTAAAACCTTACTTACAGAAAAATAAGCAGGCAGAAGTGGTGAGTGGATCTTCTTGTTAGGTTAAAGACAAAATAAAAATGCCCTCTCTGTCTGTCAGAGAGTTCTTAAATTAATATCAATTATTACTGCTGGGTTAGCTTGGATGACATCACTTTTTGTCACCTGAATTTAGTTCCCAAGCTAAACCCCCATTGTCAGAAACTATCAACATTTAGCATCTCCCTTTGAAAAATAAATAAAGGCTTCTGCTCAGAGCTGTGCAGCTGTTGGAAGTCATAAAGCAATAAAACACTTCCACATCTTAATCCCAGTAATTACTTCTCTTTCAAGACATTACAAAAATGTCTAGCTCTAGACATTGTGTCTGCTACTGCACTGAAACTGAGAGATTACGTCTTTTGTGTATGGCCCAGCTATAAAGTAACTTAACCTCAACTATTCTTAAGTTGTGCAAGTTAATCTTCTATGTTTTAGTAGGGTACACTGCGGATACATATTTGAAGCTTAGTACTGTACAAACCCTGTTTAATACATACTTTTATACCAGCAGTTTAATATACAAATAACATTCAGTTCAATACATTTGTAAGACAACAATATGGATCACGTTGATATTCAAAATTACATATGATCATTTACAAAATTACAGACAGCTGGGCTGGCAGAATCTCCTTTTGTTACATTTTTATATAAATCATATCAATATTCTCAAATGACATATAATTATTTACAACATTCCAGATAGCAAGGCTGACAGTGTGACACCCAGGCTGACAGTAAGGCACTGCTGTCAGAAGATACCAGACTTCCTGTGGAAGGGGAGCTGGGAAAGGTTACAAAGAGAGTTGAGACAGGCTCAGTTCTAAGACTCTACATTACAAGGCCTGAGGGAGTTAGCCAGTAAGGCACCTGACTCTTAGGGAAAAGACAAGTCTGTGTACTCAGACAAAGGATTACTGTATAGAGAGTGGACCCCTGAGGGAGAGCTAGATGGTGAGAGAATACAGCAGTTGGTAGAGCCCAGAGCCTACCATCTGGCACTTCTAGCCATAGCCCACGATATTCCCTTTGCAAGTCATATGGGCATAAAATGTACAAAGAGGCATATTATGCAAAACTTCTATTGGCCTGGAATTTTCAGAGATGTAACAGGGTACTGCAGGACCTGTGAGCAGTGCCAAAAGGTAAGCAAGGCAGGAGACAAGGTGAGAGCTATTTTGAT
The DNA here is from genome assembly GCF_019279795.1 of Protopterus annectens. NCBI lineage: Eukaryota > Metazoa > Chordata > Ceratodontiformes > Protopteridae > Protopterus > Protopterus annectens. Next base: position 645,117,574 of record NC_056745.1, on the reverse strand, counting down.
GCCTTTGCCTGTGATTAAGGAGCCATTTCAGAGGGTAACTATGGATATTATGGGTCCTCTGAGTACCCCAAGTTCCACAGGGAAAATGTATATCCTAGTGATTGTAGATTATGCTACACGATACCCTGAGACAGTGGCTTTGTCCTTCATTGAGGCCGAGAAGGTGGCAAATGCTTTGTTAGAGATTTTCAGCAGGGTAGGTTTCCCAAAGGAAATGCTGTCTGAAAATTTTATGTCAGACCTGCTGGCTTGTCTGTGGAAGTCCTGTGGGGTGAAGCACATGAACACCACCCCCTACCATCCCCAGACTAATGGTCTTGTTGAGAGGTTAAACTCTACAATCAATTCCATACTACGGGCATTTGCAGATCAGTTTAAGAGGGAGTCGGACAAATATTTTCCCCATTTGTTGTTTGCTTACAGAGAGGTTCCCCAGGAATCCACAGGTTTTTCACCCTTTGAGTTGCTGTATGGGCAAAGGTGAGGGGACCTCTATATTTAATTTGAAATGAGTGGGAAGGTGAGTGTGAGTCTCACAAGGAGTCTGTTGTGGCATATGTCCTGAACCTCAGGACAAGGCTCAGGGAACTCATGGGCCTGGCCCAGGAGAACCTGGCAGAAGCCCAACAACAGAAAAAGGTGTGGTATGACAGGAATGCTCGAGCTAGGGCAGCAGGCGATGGTTCTCATTTCTGTCAGTCACAACAAGTTGCAGGCAGCATAGGAAGGACCCTACAAGGTGGTAAGAAAGGTAAGTGATATTAACTACATGGTGGAAGTGCTAGGCAGATGGTAGGGGCACAAATTGTACCATGTTAACATGATGAAACCTTACATTGATAGGTAGGCCCTTGTGCTGAGCATTTGCAGTTGATTGCAGGAGGAGTCTGGGAGATCTTGTGACTGATCTCCTCAGTGAGGCTCGGGCTGACACCATGGTGGAAGGGGTAGCAATGTCCCAGCAGCTATCTCCTACCCGTGTTCAAGAAATCTGAGCAGTGTTGCAGGAATTTGAGGGCGTGTTCACTGGGAAACCAGGGTGCACCCATCTGGTGCAGCACCCGGTGGATACAGGACCCCAAAGGCCTATTAGGCAGGCCCCTTATAGGGTGCCTGAGAGAGTCAAACAGACTCTGAGGGAAGAGGTACAGGAGATGTTGGAACTAGGCGTGATTCAAGAGTCCAACAGTCCCTGAGCCTCACCAATGGTGTTGGTGCCAAAGAAGGATTGCAACACCAGGTTCTGTGTGGATTACAGGAAGTTAAATAGTCACACAGAGTCAGATGCTTACCCCATGCCTAGGACAGATGAGGCCCTAGAGCAGCTGGGTAGGGCTAAGTATCTTACAACCATTGATCTTACCAAGGGTTACTGGCAGGTGCCCTTGACTCCCAGTGCTAGAGAGAGAAGTCAGCCTTTGTGACTCCTTATGGCTTGTATGAGTTCACAAAGATGCCCTTTGGGATGACTAATGCCCCAGCGACTTTCCAGAGGCTGGTAGATCATATCTTAGCAGGAGGGTTTGCCCTTGCTTACATGAATGATATTGCTGTCTACAGCCATTCCTTGCAAGAGCACCTTCAGCATGTCAGGGAGGTGCTGGGCAGACTACAGAGGGAAGGGTTGACCATTAAGCCGAGCAAATGTCAGGTGGGTATGACAGAGGTCTCCTATCTAGGACATAGAGTGGGGAGTGGTAAGATAAGGCCAGAACCTGCCAATGTGGAAGCTATTCAGGCATGGCCTGCACATGTTACCAAAAAACAGGTGAGGGCATTCTTCGGGACAGCAGGGTACTACAGAAAGTTTGTTCCCAATTATAGTACCATAGCTGCTCCCTTCACAGTCCTGATAAGGAAGAACAGGCCAGATAAGGTAGTGTGGATGCCAGTATGTTAGCAGGCATTTCAGAAGCCTAAGGAAGCTTTGAGAGGACCCCCTGTGTTAGCCAGTCCAGACTACAGCAAAGACTTTGTTGTGCAGGTGGATGCTTCAAACTATGGAGTGGGGGCTGTACTTAGCCAGATTTCTTCAGAGGGAGAAGAGCACCCAGTGGTTTATCTCAGTCATAGGCTCCAACCCAGGGAGGAATGCTATGCAGCGGTAGACAATGAATGTCTAGCCATAGTGTGGGCACTACAAAAACTTCAGCCTTATCTGTATGGAAGAAAATTCACTGTGATGACAGATCACAACCCTCTAACATGGTTAAACAGAGCCAGTCAGCAAAATGCCAAGTTGCTAAGATGGAGTTTGGGGTTGCAAGCATATGATATGTCAGTGCAGCACTGCAGTGGGAGTAGCAATGCCAATGCAGGTGGGCTCTCAAGACAGGGAATGGGGTGAGGTACACCCAGATAGACCTGACACTGTCAAGCGATGTTTCTCAAGGGGCACTTGAAAAACTTACTTGAGTTTCCCGGGGGTGAAGAGATGTGACAGTTGGGGAGAGATGGGCGAAGGCTGCCAGTCTAGTCAAATAGAATTTGATATATAATTCTGGCATTTGTAAATAAATGTAAAAATACAGGCATGTTTTCTTGAGTGTAAAAGAATACTGTAAAATGTGGAATTGCAAAATATGTGACAACATTGCACTCTACTGGCCCAGTGAAGCATGTTGTGACCCTTTCTTGTTAGAATCTGGCTCCAGTGAGTCTGGATGAAGGTTTCTTGCCTATTGTTTTAAGGCTAAAGTTTATGACCAGAATTTAGATGTGGAATGTGCTTTACTGCTCTGGTTTCTGTTAGAGTATACATGTGAAATGACTTATATTATTGTAAGTTTCTGAGCAGGTGTTAGATTGCTAAATAATGCAGTTTGTGGCCTGAGAACTCAGACTTGGTGTCAAGATGATGCAATATGAATACTGGGAAAATCTAAGTGTCAAAATGATGTAATTTGGGAGGGCCTCAGCAGAGCTGTTGGTTAGTGTTTAAAAACTATTGTTCAGTGAGAGACTGGGAGCATTTTGATCTTGGATATCTAACTCAGCACTCTGCCTAAGCTCACATGTAAGTTTCTAGCACTGTGATTTATTGTAGGAATAGTTAAAGTTAGTAAAGATTAATTAGGTATTTTTCTTTGAAATCAGACCTGTACTACTGTATTATTTTAAGTTTCTGTGTGATCTCTGAACTCTTAGATATCTCTGTGGTGTAGTAGTTTTGTCTTCTGCTTTAATTATTTATTATTAAATATTTTTAAAACCTTCTACCTGTGACTGGTTTATGTAGAGATAAATTATGCTTTAGAGTACATTATATATTATAGAGTTTACTGTCTAAGCCCTTCCAATAAGCCTAGACTGAATAGTCACATTACCATTGGATAATAATATTGCACAGTAATAACTGGACACCATTTTAAGGGCATTTTAGTAGCTGATATTATTAGCTGGGTGGTGGCAGGGATTACTACCATATGGTCTGTGTAAAGGGGCACAGCTGGAGAATCTGTGTCAGCCTTTCTCAGGAGTCTCTGTGAAGTGGTATAAATACTTATCTCAAAGTGTTTGTGTTGTGTCAGCTACTTGGGCAGGGACACGAAGCACTGGTTGGACAGAGAGGGTACTGGAGGTTCTAGCTTGCCCAACTAGGTTGAGACCTGGACCCTATAGCTGTGCCAGTGGGGAGTCTTATTGGGGACCTGGTGAGTAAGGGAGCAACCAGCCCCAGACTGACTGTGATCTCTGTGTGCACTTAAGGGAAATTGTACTTTACTGTGTGTATTAATTATCCTTTCCTCTCTTTTAGGAGATGACCTCCCTGGTGTTAGTGGTGAGGATTGAGGCTCCTTTATTGCTGGGCCAGAGCAGGGTCGTCACACATATGAAAAGAAACAAAAATATTTTTTAGAATATTTTATGCATCCGATGTGGCCCACTGAACTAACATATTGTGAAAATGACTGGCTAAAAGAACATTACAGGGCATGTTTTCTTATACACCTGTATTTTATGTATTGTTATAAACACGTTTAAATCTCAGCTTAAAGCTGTTTAACATAACTGTTTTCCTTGGGTCTATATCGGAATGTCGAAAGCTGACAAGTTCAAAGCACTAAACTTCAAACTTGCACCTTCGAAATCTGACAACATCGAAACGTAGAATGGAGATCATCATAGAGTGTGGGAAGGGAAGATTTCCCTTTACTGCGCTGTAGTGTGATGTCATAGTTGATATATTTAAGTAGCGGGGGGTGTGGGGTACAGGGGGGCTTACCCCCCTGCATAGAGCGTTTTTTTTTTTTTTTGGGTGTTTAGTGTTTTTTTTTACATGCGATGTCAGATTTCGAAATTCTAAGTTTGAATTTAGTGCTTCGGACTTGTCAGCTTTCGACAATCTGCTATAGACACGTTTTCCTCATATAATGTGAGCAGATGGCATCCATTTTAAATAGTAAATAATTTCAGAATGACTTGTTCTGTGTGATGTGTATGATAGGTAGTAAAACCTCACCTGTCTGACGGCTTGTCAGTAGAAGTAGAGCGAGGAGATCGCAAGTCAGAATAATGACCCTTCTTAGACCATGAGACTGCATAATTAAGAATGAATGTCTGTAGGAATAAATGGGCTAGCTGTGAAGGAATTGTGGAGGATCAGTGGTAGAAACAATGGACCAAAAATGAAAAGGAAAAAGCATCAGTGGTTCAGGTATCAGATGTTTAACAGTACTGGCAGTAAACTAGAAGACAAGTCAGTTACCAGCAGGTTGACATTGGGAAAGGAAGTAAGCAGCTGAGTGACAGCTAGGTTATCTTTTTCATAAAGAGGGTGAGGGGTAAATGAGTAACACACTGGCCATTATGCAAACAACCTAGGGGAATCAAGAGGGGACAAGAAGGGGAAATGGTTCAGTTGTTATGCATTCCCATTACAAGCAAGTTAACATGTAAGAATTAGGAAATAAATGGTCTTTACTAAGATCATGAAATCTTTGCTGGGGCTGTAGAAGTCACATTGGTCCTGAACAAATGTGGCATTGGGGAAAAATCAAGACACATCCCTCCCTTCAAGAAGAAACTTTCATGCATTTATACACAGCTAGTAGGTTTTTTAAGCAAGAAGAGATTTGAAAGCTGCTGCTGAAGCATTGCAATTTATGAAGTTCTAAATAAGGTATGTGGAAGACACTTTCTCATTTACTTAATTACATTTGTTGTGAAAGTTTGCCTTAGACAATCTGTACCTTCACTCTATCTTAAAAATATTAGCGCTACTGTAATATGCTTTCTTGAGTATCATTGTGTCTGTATCATGACAGTAATCAAAGCTGTAGTTTTAAGTTTTTATTACTGGGCAATGCTTATTAGAATAGTTTCAAATGTAGCTCTGAGGTTATCATAATTTGCAAGTCAACACATGCATCTCTTTAACATTGTACTGTTTAAGTATTTCAGCCTATATGCTTTAAAAATCGCAACACCTGCATCCCCCCAAAAATAATATCAAGTGACTAAAAAAATCAGAAGCCTGGGGCTTATTGACAGCATCTACCCCTTTTGGTTCTGATAAAGTATCTTTTTCAGTTAATAGATCTTTATTGAAAGCATTTAAATTTTTTAGAATAAGCCTCATTCTGAATGCAGAAAGAAAACAATGCATGTCAAAAATATCATCTGCTGTGTCATTTGTGCACATTATCCTATAAAGTTCTTCCTCCTTACACATTGTTGTTACAGGTTTATACAATGTGAAGTCAGAAAAACATAGCATGCAGCAGTTGATTTATTTATTTGTTTGTTTGATTAATATTGCTGATGAGACTATCCAAATGAACACTGTCCATTTTCAATGGATTCCTGAGGAAAAAGTTAGGAACATCTGTTAAACAGAATTAAATATGGTTCACTTATTAATTGCTAAATTAACAAAAGTACATGACTTGGTATATAATGAAATAAATGTAAGCATAATTCAACATTTTTTAAGATTAGGCTTACAGAGCAAGAATCAGGTGTTTTTTCCTCACAAGGAACAGCTACAGATAAGATAACTATAGAAATATAAATAATTTAATATCAGAAAGGATGAAAATATGTAATACACAATATGTAAGTCATTGTTTTCTGTTTTATTATCACATATGATGATCAATTTTTAACCAGAATATGCAGATGTTCATTCAGATTGAACATTTGCAAACAGAAAATTGTTAAGTAACTCTATAAAGAAATGTTCAATCATTGTGGAGTGTCTTCAGTGATTTATTAATGCATACGTGGAAACAGATTGCTGTAGTGCAAATAGAAGTTTGATTCACAAATTCTGAGCACAAAGGAGAGCCATCAGATGTCAAATCTGTTCTTGGATGTGAGATTAGAGAAGCATGGCTTTGGTTTTATTAGCACTGAGATATAGTTCAGAAGAACATAGTCAGAAACCAGAGATATATGAAGCTGAATTTGTTCTGCAGTTCTGAGATGACAGCAGTGGCAGTAACGCCTAAAAGCAGGGTGATACAATTCTCAGCTTACTGGTTTGCCATCAATGCAGTATACCAGCATCATGTTAATGAATGGATTAAAGAGTAAAAGGTCAGGGACTGAGCCATGTGGAAAATCTAGGGTTAGTTGTGATGGAGATGGAGTGGTGAGAGATTTCATCACCCCCATCTCACAAACTGCATCCTTCCAACAAGGCAGCAAGTGTTCTAACAACAGGCAGTACTGTGAAACAACCTACAAAAGTTTTGAAGTTCCAGAAGGCAGTGATGGCTAACTGTATCCACTGTGTTTAAGAGGTCTAAGGACAGTTATCTGACAGCCTTGCTCCATGCATTGACAGAGACTCATCAAAATCAAACAGCCTTGTGTCTTTGCTGTGACCAGGTCTAAAGTCATGTGGCATGTCCGTTACAGGAGTATAAATTGGCTTTTGGAGAAGATACACATATTCATTTCTCTAATTTTTTTGAAGGCGGTAGAATTGGAACAGAGCATTTCTTAACAACAGCAGCTGAGGAACCTCATTAATGTTTTGATAATTCTTGTTTGACTGAGGTGTTGAGTAAAATTAACATAGGGAAGGTTATGGATCTTAGTGTGACTTTTAAGAATTCTTTTGTAAATTGTTGAGTCTATGGATACATTTCTGATGGACATCCAAGTTAACTTTCCATTTGCAAAGGAGTTTATAGACCATATCAAGGGTAACAGTATGAAATCTGTAAATATGATACTGGCATTGAAGCAATAAAATGGTTGTATGTTGGCAATTAGTTGTGGCAATTGCTGAATTAAATCTTTAAAGAAGAGTAACTGGATGGTAACATTGGCATGACTAACTTGAGGAAATGAGGAGGAGAAGGCAAATGGCTAGGAGTATGCTTCTGTTCAGTGGTACTGTAGAGCTTTATAAAGAGTTTTTGATGATTGATGATCCAGAAACCATTTATTTTGGTGTCACGTAAATGGCAGTTAACATGGTTTCTCTCATGAAAAATCTCAGGCAATTTTGATTACTGGTAAATAGTTCATGAATGCTCTCTGTATGATAGCATGCCTTTCAGTTTTAAAATGATCAGGGGCAAATTGGAAGTTGTAATCATACCTCTCAACCTCCTAGAGCAAGAAATCTGGACAAAGCCATAAATAAAAGTGGGACAGAGGCCCAAATATAGAAACAATTTTTAAATATTGCTCTTACAAACTTAGAAAGTTGATTGAAAAACAGGGTGCGCATTATCATGAATTTTCTGAAGGGTATGAAGTCTGAAATTCAAATGTCTGTCATTATTTTCTAATGTCAGTCTTTAATGGTTCACCACTAATTTGCCAGAAAACCACAATTTTATGAAAAACAGACCAAAAATATGAGGCAAAATTTTTTATATTCTCCGAAATCTGTACAGTTGAGAGGTATGGTTGTAATTCTGAAATATCAAAGTTGCACCATACTGTCAAGGGTTTTCAGTTGATTTTGAGCAGTCCAGCTTATGGAATGTAGAAAATTGCATGAATATTCAGCATCTAATTTCTTCATGTGTCTTAAATAGTAGAATCATTGTGCACTATGTATTTTGCTGTAGTGTCAGAATGGAAAAATAGGAAGAGTGCCGTGTAATGTGTTAACCATCACATCGACATCTGTGATATTGCTGGCAGTATATAAGACTCAAGTGTAGTGTACATGAGTGATCAGTGACTTACTGTCTCTAGTAGTCAGCTAAATAAATTATGCCGGACTTTAAGTCTTTAGTTCTAGATGAGTATATTCATCCTTTGAAAATTTCTACTTATTTTTCAGATTACCTACTATACTAAAGTCAAATTTCATACTGGAATATTTCAATGCAGAGCCTCCTCAGCAACTAAATCAGTAGTCTAAGCTATTAGGGTTATATCCTGTCAAGGATATGACCAAATGCCAGCTTTAAGGGCACCTTCCACATTCTATGACTGCCTGAAGCTTGATGAGAGATTAATATAAAAAGGCAGTGTGCCAAAAATCTATTTCTTGCCTGTCAAGGGTGCTTAGTGGTACTGACTGTTGGTTAGATATCTTTTAATGTTGGGTCAGATAAGTTCACTGCAGTGGAATAATCTTCCACTGCATTAATGTTCTGAGAAAAACTAGTGTTTTTTTCTGAGAAATTATGTTTTTTCAACTAGGAAAATTAGTTTTGGGGGAGTTTTAGTCATAAATGATTTGTATAAACAAACTGTGTAAAAATACATTTTTATTTTAATTCTAACGTTGTTGTATAATGTAATGTGTTAGAAGTAGGACGTGTTGCTTTGGGAGGACTGTTAATATTTGTTTTACCTCAAAAACATAATATTTCTTCAGGTAAGTGTCAACATCTCCTCCAGGCTTAACTTCCTGTCTTCAATGCTTCTTTCTTGGCTCAATCCTAAGGAGCAGTTACCATTCTTCTTGGTTCTCCCTTCTCTGTCTGCAAGAAGAAGAAACTTTCTATGGAGTCTTTGGGTATCAAGCCAACACCTTCTGTGACTCAGTCAATGATGGGTGACTCTGCTGTGCCTGGACTTAGTTCCTTGAACCACTTGTCATTTCCCCCAGTCATGCTAGTATTGCACCTACAGCCACTAAGGACTGGGGGTGAGACATATTCTCTTGGCTATACAGATGTCTTTTGTTGGCAAGGGAGAAGCAGTATTGGTTAATCTCAGGGGAAGGGGCAGGATAAGGTCTACTGCATGACTGAGGAAGAAAGCCTGAAACCTGGTATGGTGTGCCTGTCTTGGTCTGGTCTTTTAACAGGGACTCCACTAGGAAAAGAAAAACAAAAAAATAAAATTCATTTTCCTGTGTCAATTTCTGTGGACAGTGAAGACTTGCCGGGATTTGTTAGGGAATGATTTCTGCTCTTCATTTAACTAATTCCACCTCTCTCAGAAAATGAAAAAAAAGGAAAAAATAATTCCCTCTCTTTCTGTCTCTGATTTTTAGTCAGAAGAATAGGAAAATGAAGGAGAATGCTGTGCTTTAGTGTTTATTTACAAACTGAGGATTATTATTCTAAGGAAAGTTTTGCTTCAGATTTCCCTCCAGAAAACATATCTTTTTCTGAAGCTTTATCTAAAATGAAGAAGGTATTTCAATGGACACAAAATGAAATTCCTACTTCCTAATAAAATTATGATTTATTACAGTCAAATATTCCTCAGTCTGCAGCTGTCTGTCCTGTTTTGTCTGATTTTGAGATTTTTTTTATGACAGCTTTTGTTTAATTGACAGTCAACTACCTGCTCCTAGACAGTCTGACAGTTTATACAGGGTACCTCAGACTCAAATATTGGCTTACTACTCCCACAGTAGACCCTGCAGTGATTTCCTTATCTAAAACTACTTCAATAAAACAGATTACTAATGCTAACCCCACTCCACCTGACAAGGATGGGAAAGTTTCTCACAGATTTGGGAAGAAAGTATTTTATCCTGTCCACTATAGCATTTAGAATTTTAAATTGCCAGGTACACATGAAAGTTTCTACTTATGTCTTTTGAGAATATGAGGAAATTAGCTGTTAACTTTCCTTCTTCTGATGTAAAGAATTACTTGAATGCTTCTCATGTAATTAAACATTATGTAAAGTGTTCCTATGATGCTGTTGACAATGTAGCAAGAGCTGCTGCTTTTGGGGCAGTCAAGAGGATATATGCTTGGTTACATTCTCGGTAATTACCAAAATATGTTAAGACTGAGACTTTAAATTCTACCTGGCCTTCTGCAGCTGGGGTTCTAAAATAATTCGATGAGAGTGGGGCGTTGATTCAAGGGTGACACAAATCTTCCAACCTTCAGTTTTTTAAGAACATAAACATTTTCTTTCTACCTTATTTCCCTTTTTCAAAAAATAGTTTAAGCAGTAAGATGCCAATAAATAGAATTTTAAAAAGTCATGGCATGGACTTTCCAAAAAGAAAGGGAAACCTCTCAAAATCAATAATAATCTAAAAAGTCAGAATGACAAATGGCCTCTTCAGGCAGCCTCCTTATCCTACTGTGTCAGTCTCTACATCTCTGTGAGACTACATCTTCCTTTGTGGCACCAGATGATATCAGACAAATGGACACTGTAAGTCATTCAACAGGGGTACACTTGGCAATGAGACTCCCTAACTCCTTCCAATTAATTCCTCCTTAGCTAGTAAACTAAATATCTCCATTTTCACCACTCTTAGAACAGCTGTTATCACAGAGAGTCATAGAATCAGTCCCTTTTTGCCTTATGGGCAAAGGATTTTTTTACATAATGATTTTCTGGTACCAAAGAAACAAGGAACTTGGAGACCAGTGTTAGATCTCTCCTTTCTCAATCATTTTATCAATGTCCCAAAGTTCAAAAAGATATCCTTTCATACCCTGCTACCTCTTTTTTTTTAAATAAACAATAAACATCTTTATTAAACTATCATGTATGACATTGGCAATCTTACATTTATATAAATGAAAATAAACCATAGAGATACAATCTCAGTTGCAAACATTATACATTACAAACCGTGCCGACACAACTGTAGCTGCAAACATTATACATCTCTTTTAATATATCACGTCATTTTCAGTCAGTCATTGCACAGCTCATTCAAATCCTGCCTTCTTTTAAACTTCGTTCCTCCTCTGCATGTATTGATCCCACATTTCCCAGTTTTTTTTTATGTAATTTGCTCCTTCTCTTTTCTAAAGGTCCCAGTTCCAGTTGTTGTATCTCTGTTACTATCTTCGATGTTTCTAGTAAAGATGGTCTAGACTTTGATTTTCATTTTCTAGTAATTGCTTTTTTGGCAATCATAATAATTAGACTCAGTAAGGCTTTATTATGTTTAGGCAATTCTGATTCTGTATTATAGCTGAAAAAATAATTTCTCTAGTTACTCCAATTTGTTCACCCAGCATCTCCAACAGAGCAGTCCACAGGGAATCTTTAAAGTCTGCCAACTCATTCTCAGAAAATATATTCCCATTTACCTCTTTCTTTCCCATCACACCTCTACCATTTGCTGTTTACCTGAGGAAAAGTTCTTTGGAGTCTACTTGGGGTATAAAAATACCTATGTAAACACTTCCAAGCAAAGATCCGAAGTCTTCTACATTTTGTTGCATATTTGGGAGACATACACATATCCCCCAGTGTTTCCTTATGAATTGCTTATCCAATCTCTCTCCCCAATCCTTTCTAACCTCCTGTGATTGATTCTTATATTTATCATGCAATATTCTATATGCTCTACTAATTATTCCTTTTTTAACAGCAGCTTCTATCCTAGATTCTACTAAAAACTTTACCAATGTTGGTCTTTCATTTAGGGCCCCCTATTTCTTTCTCTTTGCCTATACTCTGGTATCAGTCTTTGATAGGGATCTCTAACCTGCAGTTCAAATAAGTTCTCGCAGTCTCCTCATTCTGTTACATTTCTCTCTCTAGTTATTTCCTCCCAATACCTTGATTCCTATGCCAGTTTACTCCAATATATTCCAGCCCCTTCTTGCATATTGTCTGTATCCCTAATTGCAGTCATTCCTATTGGCAGAATCTCCCTTCTCCATTCCCATGTTGGCTTAGTTCTTAGAATACCTTCTGCCACTTTATGAATATAATATTTTGTATGATTATTGCTGTTCTCCTTAAAGATCTGCATCCAAAATCCCAGTCTCTCATTTCTCGAGCTTCCCCCCATTTCATCATTATCATCTCTTTCCACATTGAATTATAGATTTCTGCTTGTGCTCTGTATAGGAGCCTTAACTATGTTGCTCTGAAATACTCCTTCAACTCAGATAATCCCAATCTGCCCTGTTCTATTTATTATTTATTTATTTGACATTTGTTTACCAGGGTGGTCTGACTGGGTCTACAGAACCCGTTTTCAACAGATGCCCGGGGAAAAAAAGCTCCACATACAGTACAATACAAATACAGTATAATCCAATACAGTACAACTTATGTAAGAAATACTATACAAAAATAAGTTGAAAGAACAAACTATGTTACAAGATGTTGCAATATATTACTACGCATCTAGATGATTGTACAGAGTTAAAACATTATAAACAATAATAGTCACTCTCACCCTACATGATGTAGATAGTGTCCAAAAATTGTATGTAGGTAGTGCAATGTGTGACATTGACTGTTATAGTACATGAAAAATAGAATGTTAGTTTCAGTTATGAAAATAGCAACCAGAAAGTTAGTGATGCATATAGATAGTGAGAGAGTTAAGAAGAAAAGAAGCAATATAGCCTGAGCAGTAGCTTAAGTATATGGTATAGAAACAGAGAAGGAGTTAAAAGAGCCTTAGGATATTGCAGTCTGTGAGGGATTGAAATGTGGCAGAAGAGTACGATGATGCTAGTGTGGAAGAAGAGGAAGACCTGAGCATTAGGCAGGCTTTATGCAGGAGCACAGCGTGTATTTTTGAGATGATTTTTTAAAGACGCTTTCAAATGGGTTAGGCCAGGCATAGACCTGGTGGCTTGAGGTAGTGAATTCCAATGAATAGAGACAGAGTATGATTACAGAGAGTGACTTGGTTTTCTTGTGGGTTTTGAGGAAGCTAAGAAATTTTTGTCTTCTGATCGTAGGGATCAATTTGATGTGTAAGGGGTGACTAGATTGGCTAGTGCAAGGCAGGCAGTAGGCTTGAAAATAAGGTTGTGCAAGGTGGATAGCTGAATAAAGGCAGGTTGATTGGGGAGCTCAAGTCATTTTAATTCTAGGAGTGGTTTACACTATTGAGACCCTTTTAACTCTTACCCCTTTATTGGCTTTAATTGTAAAGCTGAACTTAAAAGATGCCAATCTTCACAATCCCATTTGCAACATTTTAGACATTTTGTAAGATTTCCTGTATCTGTTTCATACTATCAGTTCTCTGTCTTACTCTTAGGACTGTCCACTGCTCCGAGGGTATCCACAAAGTGTCTGGCACCAGTAGTTGCTTAATGCGGACTTCAAGGCATTTACAGTTTTACATATATGGACAATTGTCTTACATTTGCAGACTATTCTTCCAGTTGTCAAGAATCATTGATTAGTTTTCAGAAACTCAGTCTGAGGTTTCAAGTGAATTTACACAAATCATCTCTTAATCTTTCTCACAAAATAGGTTTCCTGGGATGTCTTTTGGATTTTGCCGTGGGAAGAACTTTTCTTCCTGCAGAAAAATGTAGAAATGTACCAAGAGTTTGTCCTGAACATTTAAAACCAATCTGTGGTATCTGCCAAGGAATTTCTCAGGATTCTGAGATACATGGTTGAAGATCCAGAGAACTCCGATCTGTGCCAGTGACCTATGCTTACAGTGGGAGAGATGTACGTATTTCTATTAGCCAATGTGTCCTCACCATAAAACACCTAGCAGTCCTGGGTCAATAAGGTACTGGTCAGCTGGTATCTAGTTGACCAGCATGAATTACCTGTGATAGCTCTGTTGAAGGAAAGCTGAATTTAAAACCAATAAACCTACCAAACATGAACCAGAGATTGCTATACTTAATGTAAGTTCATTAGCAGGATGCAACTTGGAAATGGATGACATGATGGTAAGAAGGAATCTGGACACCCTTTGCATCCGGAAGACAAGATGGAAGGGCAGTGCAGCCAAACCACTTATGTTGGAATCCAGAGTCTACTACTCAGGAGGAGTAGGAGTAGGACAGGTTAAAAATGGTATGGGAAATGTGGTAAGGGAGAAACTTCTGAAGACAGTGTCATTAGAATTAGTGACAAACTCATGGCAAGGCAATTAGACTCCAGTTTAATGATAGAGCACTACTCATAATCTCAGCCTATGCCCCATGGCAGGATTGTGATGGTGACGAAAAGAGTGTATTCAGACAGTAGTTGCAGGAACTACTAGATAAAGCAGGACAACATGAATTTGTGTTGATAATGGGTGACCTGAATGAACATATTGAGACAGACAGAACAGGATGCGAGGACTGCCTGGGTCCACACGTATGTCACACCATGAATAAAGAAGGAGGGGCCATTTTAGACTTCGGTCTAGCAAATGGCTTGATAGTAGCCAATAGATGGTTCAGAAAGAGAGAGATTGTCAGAAGATCACATACAAGTGTGGACAATATACAACTCAGGTATACTTCCTTATAGTAAGGAAAGGGCACTGGGGTCGAATCAGCGATTGAAAAGTCTTCCCCAGTAAAACAGTTGCCCCACATCATAAACCACTGGTTACCACAATCAGCTGCAAGTAGTGGTCAGAGAAGGCCCTAAGATCAAGAGAGACCAGGCTGAAGATCTGAAAGTTGACTGGAGGGAAAGCACAACAGCTCAAGGAATTACTCAGGGCTGTAGCACCTCAAGATGAAGAGGAAGAAGAAATAGGTGAAGCTGAAAAAAGAATAGCAGCACCTCAAAACAACATGTGTGAGGACTGCAGAACATATATGTGGCATGCCCAGGTATGGAAATAAGATAGGCAGGGAAAGCTGGTGAGGGAATGCAGAAGTCCAGGAAGTCATCAAAAAAAAAAAGGAATGCAGGAAAAAGTGGGGCCGTCATAGAAGAAGTAAGAACAGCAGTAAAGAAACTGAAGTCAAGGAAAACATCAAGCTCAGAGAATGTCACAACAGATATGATAAAGAGGCTAGATGAGATGGGGAGAAATTGCTCCTGAGGGTACGCATAGTAGTGTGGAGATAAAGGTGTATCCCAGATGACTGGAGAATAGTGTTCCAGAACAAAGGGGACAAAATGGTGGGCAGTACAGAGATATCAAACTCCTGTCACATTGCACGAAAGTTCTGGAGCGGGTGCTTGAGAAATGAATCCACAGAGTAGTAGAAAGGACGATGGGAGATGAGCAGTATGGATTCAGATCAGTATGCAGCACAATTGACCCAATGGTTGCAGAGTGACAAATAGTTGAGAAGAAACTAGAGGGGAGGAAAGAGTCCAGCTGGGCATTTCTAGACTTGGAGAAAGCATATGATAAGGCCCCTAAGAAGTTGATTTGGGCATTCCTGCAATGGTTCAAAGTCCCAGAAACATTGGTAGAACTAGTACAAGCGACGTACAAGGAGTCAATGACTCAAGTATGAACACTGTCTGGTCTCACACAGGGGTTCCCAGTGGGAGTGGTTGTGCATCAGGGTTCAGCTTTGAGCCCCCTGCTGTTCATACTGGTGATGGACTACATTAACAAACAGGTCAGAAGGGACAGATCAGTGAAGTTCCTCTATGCAGACGATGTGGCTTTACAGACAGACCCTGAGCAAGAACTTCAGCAAAGGATAGGGGGATGGAATGCAAAACTTAAGGGACATGGGATAAAACTGAGTACATATAAGACAGTGTTAATGACATCAAATGGGGGAAATCAGAAGAAGCTGAGAACCAAAATAGAAGGGAAAATAGTGGAATAGGTTAACCGCTTCAAGCATCTGAGATGGGAGGTTGAGGACAAGGGAAGACTGAATAAGGGGATCAAAGCTAGAAACAAAGCAGCTGCAGCCAAATGGCACAGTGTCAAGTGTAGTATATGACATAAGAATGCCAAAGAAGCTGAATAGTAAGCTATACAAAAGACTGGTGTGACCAGTACTATGGTACAGAAACCTGGACAGTAAATGTAGAACAATTGAGGTAGCTAGAGGTTATGGAGATAAAGTGCCTGAGATGGGTGGTAGGATTTACACTGTGAGACAGATGAAGAAATGAGGACGTAAGAGCAGAAGCCAAGGTAGCTTCAGTTGCAGAAAAGGTCAAAGAGGACAGATTATGGTAGTTTGGGCACATGTGCAGAAAAGTAGAAAACAATCTGGTGATGAAGATTTGGGGCAGACATGAGGAAGGCAAGAGAAAATGAGGGGATCTAGCAAAGAGGTGGATGGATTGTGTGAGAGATCTGTGACAGTCAGGCATGAGTGTCAAAGAAGGCAGGCGAGTGGCACTGAATCAAGATAGATGGTGACAGTTGACACGATACCATGAACCCCGTGTAGAAAATGTGAAAAAGAGAATGGATGATGTTTATGATGATGGTGGACAGTGAAATTGTCATGATTCCCTGATCCACACTTCACATGAGGAAAATCTGATGGTACATCAGGTCAGTCTGAACTCAACATTAACATTCCTTTAATTTTTCAGATTCCAGCCCCTGGATTTGTAAGAAGGGAGTTACTCTGGTACATGGATGAGTTTTCTTGCAATCCAAATCTTCTGTTCACCCTTTTACTTGCTCTTTAGTCTGTCACAACATATGCTTCATACTTTGTGTGGGGGACAGTGTCAGAAGGTCAAAAAGGAGTGAAAGTGCCTGGTCTGTGGAGCAGACAGGACAGACAGAAACATATCAGTGTCAAAGAGATTATTGTAGTACTAAATGATTTGAAAGCCTTAAATCATCTCAGTCTTCTGGACCTCTGTAAGTTATTACAGGTAACACCACACTGATGCAGTACATAAACAAACGGGGGGGGGGGGGGGGGCTACACAATCTTATGCCCTTTGCAGACTTTCAGTAACAGTCTGGGAAGCATCAACCCATTTCAGCTTGACTCTGCAGGTTTCATATATTCTAACAGAGCAAAATATTGTAGCAGTCAGGCTAAACAGGACCAGGACAGGTCCTCATGAATGGAAACAGCATCCCAGGGTCTTCCAAGAATTCATTCAACAGAGGGAGGAAATACCTCAAGAAAAACTGTTTATCTACTTTCAAAGCATACAGTTAAGGAATTTCTCTTACAGGGTGTCTTGTAAACAGGCCTAGAAGACAGGTACCTTCTCACTTCCATGGATGGGCATGTTCTTGTGTGCTTTTCCTTCCACTTCACTGATACCAAAAGTTCTTCTAAAGATCCAGAAGGACTGTCCAAAGATAGTAGTCGTGACTCCCTTTTGGCTCTAGCAACAGTAGTTCTTCCTTATTTTGAAATTCACCAAAGGGAATTACGAGAAACTTCCTCTCAGAATGGATTTACTCACACAAGGCAGGGGGTGTTTGATACACCCCAACCCAAAAACACTTCAGCTGACTTCTTGGATGATAGAATTTTGATACCTTTTAGGCACTTTTTTCTGAGGACATGCAGCAGGTACTGAAGGAGTCAAAATTGCTGCTGCTGCTAAGAAATCATGCAAGTACAAGTCGAAAGATTTTCTATTTTGTGTCATTCCAAGAACAAGGATCCTTTTCATGGCCAGTTGCTCTGGTTATTGATTATTTGTATGAGTTATTTTCCTCTGGCCTTTCTTAGTCATCTATCAAGATTAATTTGTCAGCTATTTCTGCTTGTCTGCCCTTGGTTCCCCCTTTCTTCCTGTTCTCAAGTCAAGTCGTTTTTGAAAGAGGTATTGCATATTCGTCCACCTAGAAAACAGGTGCTGCCTCCTTAAGATCTTAGATTTGTGCCTGAAAATCTCTTATTGCATTTGAATGAGCTCATCAGGCTGATGTGAGGTTTTTAACATGGAAGTTTGTATTTCTCATTGCTCTGACTTCTGCAAAAAGACTATAAGTTACTTACAAGCTTTTATGTTGTCAGCCCTAACTCAGTTTTCACAAGGATGTTTTTTAAAACAAATTCTTCTTTTATGCCTAAACTGTTTCAGAATTTATTTTGATCGATCCCTTTAATCCCCCGTCTTCTTCCCAGAACCCGAAACCAAGGAAGAAAGAATTTGTTATACTCGGGATATCCATAGGCAGCTTGTTTTCTATGAAGGTAAGAAAAAGGGCAAACTATGTCAAAACAGACAATTTCTAATTGGGTACCTCATGATATTTCTTTTATTTCCAGCATAACAGGCCACTTCCAGTCAGGGACAGGACCCACTCACCAAGGGCTATGGCTTCTTCTGTGGCTTTGTGGAAATGGGTGGATTCTGAAAGCATTCTAGAGGCAGTAACTTGGTCTGCTATACATACTTTTGCAAGGCATTGCAAACCCGATTCCTTTTCCAGGTCCTGAATAGGCTTTTCCAGGACCAGTCTTCAGGGGTTCCTGGATTTTTAATGGATTTTCCTTCTCCCTATATGTTACTAAGGTATGGTAATCTTCCCTAATAGCGTAGGCTACTGCAACAGTGTTCTAATGTAAACATAGTACTTTGTGTAAGTAAAACTTACCATAATAGCAGATGCTCTCATAAATTAATGTTGAAACAGCTATATCCCCCTTGCTTGTTTTTTATGTATTGCCAGGGTGTGGATATAGCTAGATAGATTGATATAGATAGATAGATCTGCAGTAGACTATGATGTTTGCAGATGACATTGTGATCTGTAGTGAGAGTAGGGAACAGGTGGAAGAGACCCTGGAGAGGTGGAGATATGCTCTAGAGAAAAGAGGAATGAAGGTCAGCAGGACTAAGACAGAATATATGTTTGTGAATGAGAGGGAGGATAGAGGAATGGTGAGGGTGCAGGGAGTACAGGTGGCGAAGGTGGATGAGTTTAAATACTTGGGATCAACAGTTCAGAGTAATAGTGAATGTGGAAGAGAGGTGAAGAAGAGAGTACAGGTAGGATGGAGTGGGTGGAGAAGAGTGTCAGGAGTGATTTGTGACAGATGAGTACCAGTAAGAGTGAAAGGGAAGGTCTACAAGAGGGTAGTGAGACCAGCTATGTTATATGGGTTTGAGACAGTGGCACTGACAAAAAAGGCAGGAGTCAGAGCTGGACATGGCAGAGTTAAAGATGTTAAGATTTGCACTGGGTGTGACAAGGGTGGACAAGATTAGGAATAAGTATATTAGAGGGTCTGCCTAGGTTGGGAGGTTTGGAGACAAAGCCAGAGAGGCAAGATTACATTGGTTTAGATGTGTGCTGAGAAGGGATGCAGAGTATATTGGGAAAAAGATGCTAAGGATGAAGCTGCCAGGTAACAGGAAAAGAGGAAGGCCTAAGATAAGGTTTATGGATGTGGTGAGAGAGGACATGCAGGTGGTTGGTGTGACAGAGCAAGATGCAGAGGACAGGAAGAAATGGAAACAGATGATCAGCTGTGGCAACCCCTAATGGGAGCAGCCGAAAGAAGAAGAAGAAGATAGATCTGATGAAGCATTTGTTTGTAGATGTGAAAGTGCTTGCCTTGTTTTATATGCATTTTCTTTCTTTTTATATAGGTTCATAGGTAGGTACTAGGCTATCTGCCCAAGGGCATTTATAAGCCTAGCCAGAGTGTGTCGGCTTTCATTGTCCCATTGATTAATTAACTGATCCTCTGTCAAGCAGAGCCAATGAAGTGATCCCAGGGGTATATTTTCTGTTACCTATCCACTCGTCAAGGTTTCTCTTGAAGAGTGTTAGTGAGGGGCTCTGCCTGATGTAGTTTGGAATTTTGTTCCACAGCATGGGGAATTCTCTGTGACAGGAATCTATCCCTCCAGCATGTTCTATTTATTGTTGTGGTGAGGTTTAGCTCACTAGAGCACGTGGCATGCAGTGACCTGGATTTCTTTAGGTGGAGCATGTCCATCAATTCTGAGTTGGACATGGCTTTGTAAATCAGGCAGAGATCACCTTTGAGTAAGCGCTATGCCACTGAGTACAGCTGGAGTTTTTTCAGTCGGGCTGCATAGGACATATGTTTGAGGCCAATAATCCTCTTGGTGAGGTACTTTTGTGGTCTTTCCAGCTGTTGGAAGTGTCCTGTGAGGTGCATCCCAAATGGGGCATTGTACTCTATGATGGGTCTAATGAGTGACGAGTAGAGGGGCACTATAACCTCTTTATTTCTAGATGCGAACCCTGTAGTAATTAGATGGGCCACATAGAAGGATTTCCTAACTACTTTGGCAATATGATTGTCAAAGGAGAGATTACTATCTACCTGGGTCCCCAGATCTCTTATTCCTCTTCTGTATTAAGGGGGCTGCCACCTATGTGGTAATTCATGGGTATTTTGTTTTTCCCAAATGGGATGACTATGCATTTTTTGGCATTTAGCTTGAGGCCATGACTTTGATACCAGGTGTCCATCTCAGTAAGGCCCTTTTGGAGGATGTCCGTGTCAGCCGGAGAGTCAATTATGGCTCCCAGTTTGTAGTCATCGGCAAATTTGGTTAGCCATAGTCCTCCTGGTTTGCCTGTACTTCTGAGAAGTATATGCTGAACACTAGGGGTCCCAGGACCGAGCCTTGTGGGACACCACATGTGGCTGGTTTAGAGTCGGACCTGGAGCCCGCTATTCTTGCCATGTGAGTTCTGTCTGTTAGCCAGTTGTCAACCCATCTTGTGATGTAGGGGTTTATGTTCAGGCTGGTGAGTTTTTCTGTAATACCCGAGTGGGGAATGGTGTTGAAAGCCTTGGTGAGGTCAAGGTAGGCTGTATGAACCACCTTTCCCTTGTCTATGGCCTTGGTGACCATCTTGAAGAAGTCAACCTGGTTTAGTAGGCATGATCTGCCCTTAACAAAGCCAAACGGAGTCAGGTCAAGTGTTTGCAGGTTACCAATGTCTTTGTTAATGAGTTCCATGATGATGCGCTCCATAGCCTTGCAGACCAGGTTGGTCAAGCTTATGGGGCAATAGTTACCAGGGTCAGTTGTAGCCCCTCCTTTGTGGAGAGGAATAACCATTGCTGTGCACCATTCTATGGGCATGTAGCCTGTGGAGAGGCTAAGGTTGAACAGCATGTTTAGGTGGGGGGTTAGTTCGTTTTGTAGTTCGTGCAAGACGCAGCCTGGGACACCATTTGGTCCCATTGACACTGTGTTTTTGGCTTTTGAAAGGGCTGTTTTCACCTGTGCATCTGTGATTTTTGGGACACTACACTTTTCCGGGCCCTTTTGGAGGTAAGGCGGGGTGAAGTTTGCACTGAATCTATCTGCCAGGATGTTGGCAATATCAGTAGGTTCAGTATATTTTGTTCTATTTTGCACTAGTTCAGTGCATATCTGTGAGTTGCCACTTAGATTCTTAACATAGCTAAAGAAGGCTTTGTGGTTATCTTTTGAATCCTTGGCTATTTTTCTTTCGAAGTTAGCCTTGGATGATTTCATGAGGGACCTTAGTTTCTTACTGATACTGATCAGGGATGTATTTCCTTCTTGGGATTTGCTTTTTTTCTGAACTAGTTTCTCCTTTTATTGTATAGCCTGTTTATGACAAGGATCCACCAAACTGGTTTCCTTTTCTTAGAGGAGTGAGTCTTGGTTTTGCTAGGGATGGCATGATCCATGCATTCATGTAGGTGCTCATAGAGTGCATTTGTAAAGGTTTCTGAATCTGGGCATCATTATCCTTTAGCGTGGGGGCTGTGAAACGTACCACCTCTGTCTTTAGTAAGGTGAAGTTTGCTTTAGAAAAGTTTTTTACTGTGGTTTCCTTAGCTGGTGGTGATGGTGGGGTGTGGACATCCAGAGTGATTAGTTTATGGTCTGATCTAACCAGTGATGGGTTGAACTCCGGTGTGGAACACCTGTCACCCATGTTGGTGATGACCAGGTCCAATATGTTTTCACCTCTGGTAGGGGAGCTTACCAGCTGATCCAGGGCATTTGAGTTGATGAATTCCAGGAAGCACTGGGCCTGGGAGTTTGTACTCGAGTAGTTTTCCCAGTGAGTGGTAGGGTAATTGAAGTCGCCCAATATCAGGGTGTTCGGTAGGACCCTCATGTTTTCCAGTGTCTCCGGAAAGGTGGAGTGGTGGTCCTGGGTCACGGAGGGTGATCTGTAGCAGGCCACAATTTGCATTGCAGATTTGCCCGATGTTAGTTGCACATGGATGATCTCAGAGGTATCATGCTGTGCCACTAACCTGGAGGTGTAGGTATCCTTGGTGAATATGGATACACCCCCTCCTTTTGTGTTTCGGTCCATGTTCTGTGGCCGAAACGTGTGGTATGAGTTGTAGCCCAGTAGTGCTGGGGTGCTCTCTGAAGCCTTGAACCAGGTTTCAGTTACTGCACAGATGTCAACATTCTCCATACTGAGGAGTGCTTCGAGCGCATGCATTTTGAGATTTAAACTCCTGGCATTGAGTAGCATAACCCTCAGTTTTTTGTTAATTGTGCTGTTTACGGAGGTGGGTTTGACTTTTGAGCCTTGCCTAAAAAAGGCACTATGGGGGCAGCAAGAGTCTTGGCCAGTATTCAAAAGCCTAGGGGTGACAGGTGCAAGCCACCTCTTGTGAAGCAACGTGGCTTGTCGAGCATGTCGTCCCAAGCTGGCAGACACTGGATCCCCATTGAATGACACCAGAAGCTTAGCCAATTGTTGAAATTGATAATTTTTTCTTTATACCGAGGTATCATTCTTGGTGAGGGCAGGATGCTACCCAGGGTCAGGGTCATACCAGCCTGGGCTACCTGATCAGAGAGGTCTTCCATGTCTCTTTTCATGTAGTCCAGGGAGGTACATCTCAGGTCATTCACACCAACATGAACAATGACAGAGTCATATTTGTACTTGTTCTGGAGTGACCTGAGTGCTTGTGTTATGTGGCAGATTCTGGCTCCCAACAGGCAGCTAACAGTAACCTTCTGTTTGTCCAGCCTAGTGACTGGGACGTCAGTGTGCCTGACTATAGTCACCTATTACTAGTGTGTTAGGTATGTTATTTCACCTTAAGGGCTGTGATTGTGCGGCACACTGATTTTGTGTTTTATGTGTTGTCTGGTTTGTGACGGGAGGTGCAGGTTGTTTGGGTGTCTGCTTTGGAGGTCTCTGATGCTTTTGCAGGTTTTTATTTAGAGCCTCCGAGTATGATTTTGTGTATTTATGTGTATTTTTTGCCTAGTGCTGTTTTAGTAGGTCTGTGTGCAGCTGGAGGTGTGGTGCAAGTGTTAACCTTCTCCTTTTGACTGTCTGTTCCTGTCTTGGGTGGAGACAGCTTAGCTTCCAGTTTGTATAATTGCATCTCCCGCATATGTTAATGTTTTGTGGTAAGAGGAGAGGGTTGTCTGTGTACATGAGGCAGTTGTAACTTTGCCTCAGGATACCCAGATTCACCAGCTGGACTGGAGAGTACACCTGAAATTGCCCTTTGGTCATGCCTGAATAGTAGGGTGAGCTGCTTAGTCGCTTGGTTGGTGAGGGGTGAATAAAGAGCCTTGCCCTGCTGGGCAGTCAGTGTCAGGGTATATTAGTACTTGCTTTTAGGTCTGAGCAAGTGCTGGGCTGTAGGATGCTTTTTGAGTGCTTAGGTTGAGAGTTAGACTAGTTTCAAGGGAAAAACTGAAGAGGAGACTTAGTGGAGCCGAGAATAATTTAACCATAGCTAACTGGCTCTGCCCGGTGCGCAAAACCATGCAAACGCGGTTCTTATAGTAGGGAAATGAAAGAGATAGACATTAGCCCAAACATGGCCAATAAACTACTAACTTCTGGGCTGGAACCACTCCTCTAGGGACAGATAGGTTGCTCAAAGCTCCCCTCTCTCACAGGTGAACAGAGAAACTTCCTTCTATCCAAGTAAGGTATGGGCAACTCAGAAACTAGTATCACAGCCCTGAATTCAGCACTAGCCGGAAAACTGGATTAAACTAGCTTGGAAAGGCAGGAAACAAGGAATTTGTTTGGTTTTCTTGTTTTTTTTTTTGAAAAGATAATGCAAAAACAGTAAAAAATGTACTTAAAACAGCTTTAAACGATTACAAAATGATCAGAAAAGTCTATCGCACTTTAGTGTGTAGCCTACAACAGTTAAACAAATTATTTAAACAAAAACAACTTTTTAAAAGTGCAGGCAATCAAATAAGTACAATATGTGAAAAAAAACAAGCTTTTAAATCACAATAAATGCTGGAAAATCTGCGTTTAGGTGGAAAACAAGTCAGTACAGCAAGAAAGTACAGAAAACCGATACTTAATCACTCCAAAGTCTCTCTTCTAAGCTAGAAGCCTTGTATCAGTTTAAGGCTTTCTAGTGCTACCCAGTAGGTTAGTTACAGGAAAGATGGGAAACAAGCGCAGATGTGGTCTTTTAAACCAGAAAGTTGAAAGAGATGGACAAACTGTCCAAATGGTCAATAAACTACAATTTCTGGGCCGAGAACCTCTCCTCTCATGGTAGAGAGGCTACCTAGTGCTTACCACTCCCACTGATAAGCTAGAAGGCTTTCCTCCAACACAGAAAGGCTTGCGGGGCTCAGAAGCTTACCAATAGTCCTGGATACAGCAACTCTGTATCTGGACTAGGCTAGTTACAGGAAAGGTGGGAAACAAGCACAAGTGTGGCTTTTAAACCAGAATGTTGAAAGATATGGAAAAAACTGCCCAAACGGCCAATAGCTACAATTTCTGGGCCAGGAACCACTCCTCTTGTGGTAGATAGGCTACCTAATGCTTACCACTCCCACTGATAAGCTAGAAGGCTTCCCTCCAATACAGAAAGGCTTGGGGGGCTCAAAAGCTTACAAAGAGTCCTGGATACAGCAAATCTGTACCTGGACTAGACTAGTTACAGGAAAGGTGGGGAACAAGTACAAATGCAGGCTTTTAAGTCAGCAAGTTGAAAGAGATGGAAAACTGCCCAAACGGCCAAATAAACTACAATTTCTGGGCCAAAACTCACTCTTCCCATGGAGGATAGGCTACCTAGTGCTTACTACTCCCACTGATAAGCTAGAAGGCTTCCCTCTAACACAGAAAGGCTTGGGGGGCTCAGAAGCTTACTAGCAATCCTGGATACAGCAACTGAGTAACCGGACTAGGCTAGTTATAGGAAAGGCGGGAAACAGGCGCAAGTGCAGCTTTCAAACCAGAAAGTTGAAAGAGATGGAAAAAAACTGCTCAAACAGCCAATAGCTACAATTTCTGGGCCAGGGACCACTCCTCCTGTGATAGATAGGTTACCTAGTGCTTACCACTCCCACTGATAAGCTAGACGGCTTCTTTCCAACACAGAAGGGCTTGGGGGGCTCAGAAGCTTACCAACAGTCCTGGATACAGCAAATCTGTACCTGGACTACACTAGTTATAGGGAAAGGTGGGGACCAAATGCAAAACAGGCTTTTAACCAAAATGTAGAAAGATGGAAAAACTGCCCAGATGGCCAATGAACTACAATTTCAGGACCAAAACCCACTCTTTCCATAATAGATAGGCTACCTAATGCTTACCACTCCCACTGATAAGCTACAAGGCTTCCCTCCAACACAGAAAGGCTTGGGGGGGCTCAGAAGCTTACCAACAGTCCTGGATACAGCAAGTCTGTATCTGGACTTGACTAGTTACAGGAAAGGCAGGAAACAAGCTTAGATTTTTTTTTGTTACAGAAAAGTAGCTAAAACAGCAGTAAATGCAATTCAAATTGCAGTGCCGGCAAGCACACCCGAGTGTGTAGCAACACTACGGCAAATACAGTTCAAATAAATGCAATTAAATTAACAAATGACTAAAAAACAAGTGCAGAAGGCGGTAAATTAGAAGTCTACTAACAAGCAGTAGTAAGTGCAGAGTAAGAGCGACTGAACAGATAACAGCACGCAGAAGAACAACTAAGACAGTTACAGTAAGAGCAGCTGAATAAAATATATATATATATATATATATATTTTTTTTTTTGAGGGAGGGAACAGAGCAGGAATAAGAGGCTACAGGGGTTGTCCTTCCCAGATGCTCTCTTTGTAGACAGTAGGAGTGCCTGAAATCAGAATATGATGTCACTGCACTCAGTTGAGTGAGCAAATGAGATGGTCCCAGAAGGAGTATCCAAATACAAATCTACAAGAGGAGCGGGCAATTTCAAAGCCACCAACATTAACACCAAAACAAGAACAGGGAAGGTGGGTGGGGTACTAACTGTAGAGAGACAGTCACAACTTCAGTTGAGTTAGTATTCAGTGAAAAACACAAATAAATAAATTAAATACAGTACTATATGAAAAAGAGCAGATAAAAGTGTACTTAAATTCACTTGATCGTCCAGTTGATTTCAGGTAGATGTTAGCCGGCTAAAGCAGAGATAACTCACAATGTACCACTTATATAAGGCAGGAGAGAATATCAGTGTTAGTTTGGATTAAATATTTTTAACCTGCACAGTGAGGCTGTGTTCCAGTTGGCTTCTTTTGCTGTTTTTAGATATAGATAGATACCACTGATATATAGTCACTCTGGTTTTACTTTTCTAGCATTTTTCCCTTCTAGGAGCAAGAACGCTCCAAGATTTTTATCGCTGTAACTACCTTTTTATATGGAAATCTTATCAAGCTTCTGGCAGTTAAAGCATATGGAAAGTGCCTTAAAGCTTTGAAAAGCCAGTTGTTCATATCATATATATCTTGGCAGGATATAACCCTAATTTGGTAAGTTTTATTCACGCAACTGCACTTTCCTAAAAACAAAAAGAAGGAAACAGTGGTTGGGGGAAAATGCTACAAGGAGAAAGGATGATATGCTTATGGAAGGTGGGGACTATCCCTTCAATGAGGATGGGGAAATAGTTCATTGAGTATACAGAGAATTGACTTGGGAGATGGAAGATCCATGGTAGAAAACCTACCTCTGCAGTAAATAAAACTATTGAAAGTGGAAATGCAAATACTATTGACTTGCTATTGTTTGTTTCCCATCACCCCCTCCATTTGTTTAGAATGTTTATGCCAAGGTTATTGGCAACATTCAGCAGTGAAGAAGCCATGTAAAATGTGTTCTTAGCTATGGTGGGTCATTGGTGCAGTACTAAATTGTAATCGGAGTGAATAAGAGTAGGAAGCCGAAGGTCAAGTAAGATGGAAATAAGCATGTGGTACAGCTGAAGAAGGAAGAAGGATCATTACCTTAAACAGGTGCTTTAAGATAGTTTCTAACAAAAAGAATGTGAGCCATTGATATAATGCTATGTTATGGACAATGCAAGGGAGGGTATTGTATTATTGCAAAACATTGGTAAAAAGGGATAGTGGGTGAATATTTGACCAGTAATTACTGCTTCAGTTAAAAAAACCAAAGGTTATAGGGGAGGGGGCTGAATACATTGCTTCAGCCATGGGAGCTGGCACAAGTAGGATTGTGTCAGTGTGGTTTGTTTTCATTTATATAAAAGATTTTCAGTCCATATATCTCTATTTAATCACTGTATATTAATCAGATCAGACAAAAGTAGTAGAAGTAGCGAACTTAACTCATCTTAAGTAAAAAAAAAAAAACATATATATAAAATTGTACAGAATTACTAAGTATTCAAAAGTAATCCAAGCAATGCAGGCAGTCTGTTTCCAGTCAAAAATCCTTTATTAAGTACACAGACAAGCAATCCAAGTAAAACAAAAATAGAGTAATAGTTTCCTCACAAGCTTTCTAAATATATATATATATACTTTTTATCAGGCAAGGGAGTGGTTTATTGTGCTGTAAAACAAAGTGTTATTGGTACACATGTTAAATTCACATCCCTTCCTCCATCAGTATGACATTCGAGCTGGTCCTGCCCTACTTAGTAGCTGTCATAATAATATACCACTTTTGTACTTTAAATAAAATTTATAATGATGTGGTACCTCTTATTTAACCAGATTATTAAGTAGATTATTAAGTCTGTGATTTTATCCAAGACAATATACTACATGGCTGGAAATATATCAAACTTAGTCCATTTGGCAATCAAAAAATATATATAAATATATACATATACACTTTGCATGTAAAAAATCAATTGTAAAAATCATACTCTATTTTCATAACCTATTGTTACCAAAGATCGCTCTTGTCCTTCTATACTTCTTCAGGTCTGTGTACAAGAACCCTAAAAACTATCTATAAAAATATATATAATTGTATAATTAGTTAGTATTGTTATTACACAACATTTTGAATAAAGTGGAAAAAAGAGAACCAGAAAAAGAAAAAATAATAAAAAATGTATGATGATGGAAACAAAATATACACTTAAATTGCAACTGATTTAAAATGGTATTTAAAACCAACTGGTAGAATAAAATAAACAAAAATTAGTCATGCAAATAATGTGGCAATTTTCTAAGTTCCAGTGCACTTTTAATTGAACAGCAGTAGTTTAGTCCAGGCTTCCTAAAAGAGTTCAGCTTTAATTGCCACATGAGTTCATGTTTCTCCAGAATATTTGGGATGTCTCCTTCAAGATCAGCCATGTCTATCCGATCCAAGATCTGGAACTTAAAACCTGTGTGTCTTTTATGAAGAGAAAGGTGTTTGGCTAGTGCATTATTTTTACATCCAAAGTGGATTTCTGACAGATGACATGAGTTTATTTACAGCCTTGCCCACATAGAATGTATCACATTCATTGCACTGTGCCCTGTAAATTACTTTTGTAGTGTTACAGTCACCCTCTGCACTGGTCTTAATGATTTTCTTTAAATAAGGGCAAAAAAATGACCACTTTGCTGTATAAATATACAAAATGTACAATTAGTTTCACATCTTTTAGTGTTTCTCTCATATGGTCTAGGTTTAAATTAAACAAAACTTCTAATGTTCCTGGCCTTCCTATAAACAAAGGATGGGGCTTCACCTAAGATATTAATCAGAAAAGGGTTTCCTGTGACAATGTCCCAGTTTTCTTCAATAACATTTTTGATACTCTGATAATCCAAAGTGTATGTCAGGATGCAACTATTTTTTCATTTGTTATTCTCTGTGGAATTTCTTAACATTCTCCTACTGGAGAGGTTGAGTGAAGGTGCTTCTGTCCTTTTCAGTTCTATAAAGGGTTCCAGGATGTTTTTTAACATCTGACTTTCATAGCCTCTCACTAGCAAATCATTCTCTAAGTTGTTCAGGTTTCTCAAAATGGTTCCATCTCTGTGGTAATTCTAGATTAGCTAGATCTGTCCCCTCTGACCTGTTTGCTAATGTAGTACATGGCCATCAGCACTATGGACAGCAGTGGGCTCAGAGCTAAACCCTGGTGCACAACCACTCCCACTGAGAACCCCTGTGTGAGGCCAAACACTGATTGTACTTGAGTCATTGGGTCCTTGTACATAGCATACACTAATTCTACCAATGTTTCTAGGTCTTCAAACCACTGCAGTACTGCTCAAATCAGCTTTCTTGGGACCTTTTCATGTGCTTTCTCCAAGTCAAGGAATACCCAAATTGGACTGTTTACTCATCTCTAGCTTCTTCTCAACTATCTGTCTCACTGCAAACATCGGGTCATTTGTGCTGCATCTTGATCTGAATCCGAACTGCTCATCTCCCATCTTACATTCTTACTCTGCATATCCACTTATCAATCACCCTCTCCAGAACTTTCATGCAATGTGACAGGAGTTTGATGCGTCTGTACTGCCCACAGTTGTGGATGTCCCCTTTGTTCTTGTACACTGGCATGATTATGCTTATTGTCCAGTCATCTGGGATACACCTTTCTCCCCACATTGTTATTAGTACCCTCAGAAGATGTTTCTCCTTTGTCTCAAATGTCATTTTTATTATACCTGCTGTGACCTCATCTGAGCCTGCTGCTTTCCCTGACTTCATTTTCCTTAGTGCTGTTCATACTTCTTCTAGGGTGGGTTCCTCTTCTCTCATTGTAGGCTGTGTCTGGGGCAGTACAGCTTCTGTGGGTCTTTCTTCATTTAGAAGCTGCTGGAAATAATCCTTCCATCTGCCTTTGGTGTCCTGTGGACTGGTAAGCTGGTTGTTGCTGGCATCACTTATGAAGTATGTCTGTCTTCTTTATCATTCTGTCTTTGCCCTGTGACCTGATATAGTTTCTTTGTGCCACCAAATGAGTCACTTTCCAGAAGTTGGTAGAGTGCCTCCAATGCCCTGTTCTTTGCTATTGCAACTCCTTTCTTAGCTTCTTTGTTAGCCAGCCAGTATTCCTTCTAGCCTGGTTGGTCTTTTCTATCTCCCACTTTTTCCTGCACTCCTTCTTTCTTTTGATGATGTCCTGGATTTCTGCAATCCACTACCAGCTTTCCTTATGTACCTTATTTCCATATCTGGCTTGGCCACTGCCATTCTTCTTCAACTCCACCTATTTCCTCCTCTTCATGGAGTGCTAGAGTAATTCCTTGAACTGTTGTACTTGCTCTCCAGTCAACTTCTAGGTCTTCTGCCTGGTCTCTGTTGACCTTAGAGCCTTCTCTGACCACTGCTTGCAGCTGATTTTGGCAACCAGTGGTTTATGCTGTGGGCTGACTGTTTTCTTGGGGACGAGTTTGCAATTATTGATCTAGGAAGTCTACCTGAGTTGCATGTTGGTCACTGTTGTATGTGATCTTGTGACTGTCTCTCTTTCTAAACCATATGTTGGCTACTACCAAGCCATTTGCCATAGAGAAGTGTAGAATGGCCACTCCTTTATTCCTGTTGTCCCAGGCAGTCCTCAGATCCTGTTCTGTTGGTCCTGATATACACATTTAAGTACCCCATTATCAACACCAATTTTCATTGTCCTGCTTTTTCTAGTAGGTACTGCAATTGCTGTCTGAATGCACTTTTTTCCTAACTATCACAACTCTGACTGGGCCATAAGCTGAGATTGCGAATACTGCCCTGATTGCGAATACTGTTATTACAGTGGAGTCTGATTGCATAGAGTCTGTCACTAATTCTGATGATATCCCTCACTGCCTTCTGAAACTTCTCTCTCACCGTAGTTCCCACTGTGAATACCAAGCCAACTGGCTTCACTACACTGCCTTTCCATCCTGTCTTGGATACATAGGATTTCCAACCTCCTCCATATCATTATATCATCCACTTCCAAGCTGCATCCTGTCAGTGAATCTACATTAAGTGTAGCAATTCTTAGCTCATGTTTGGCAGGTTGATTGGTTTTATGTCCGGCTTTCACTCAACAGAGATATCCCAGTAACCTCTGGGCAACTAGACACTAACTGGCCAGTAGCTGGCTAGTAGATTATTGACCACTGGTTGCTGGGTTTTATGGCAGGCACTCACTGGCCAATAATGGCACATACACCCCTCCCACTGTTAGCATGGGTCTTGCCATAGGTTGGAGTAGGCCAGGTCCTCAATCCACTAATCACTGGCAAATACCCATGCCCATTTGGCAACATTAGTTGTCATGACAGAATAACCAAGAACCATGTTCTACACCATCAAGTGGCTAGCCCTGCCATGCATGCAGTCTGTGATCCGTGTTCTCCTCTCTTGAGGATATTGTGCATCACAGTAGGTGCCCAAAGTGGTTGGTCTGTACAGCTCTTCCCTGGAACCATGTAGAGTCTGTGCTGCTGCCCACAGCTCCATTCGTTTGTGAGCTTGAGATGAAAACTGCATGTTTTTCAGAAGTGTGAGGAACCCCACAGAGACATAGGGAGGGCATGCAAACTTCAGACAGGCATTGGCTGGAGGTCAGGATCAAGCTTGTACCTTGTGCATGGGAGGTGAAGACCTTAACCATTATGAGAACTGGTCTGTATGAAATTGTCCTAAGATAGCTTCTGTAAATGTGCATATGTCTCAAAGACAGTTTTGAAACATAAAATTATGCAGTATGTATAAGTATGTATGTCATAATAATTAATGATGCTCCCACTTCCTTAGCAAATACAGTGAGCTAAAAGACAGACATGTTGGTATAGCATGTGAGAGTTATATAAAGTAACATTTGACTAGAGGGGAGTAATAGTGATACAAACTTCATTAACATGCGGAATTCAGTGGACAGATAGTAAGCACGGTACATATATTAGGGCATATTTGCATAGTCTGCAGTTCTTCAGTATGACATGGTGGAAAAGAAGAATAGCTCATAAACCACAATCCCCTCTTGGAAGAATGAAAACCATGCCATCAGTGTTACCATTGAGCTATGTATGAACTGCATATGGCACAGAAATAGGCATAACACATGTAGCAAGAGGAACACCATTGAAGGGAATTATTCACTTCCATATTTTAATGGTTGCGGATCCCCTAGGTAGGTGTGTGTGGCCTTACAAATGTGGGAGCAGACTGTGCCATATGTAATACACTTGCCTAAGGCACCATTGCCTAACACAGTAATCGGGCAGACAGGTAATAACAGACGCAATCACCATATTATGATGCAGTTTATTCCACAGAGCAATGCAGTGTCTGCGTCTGCTACAGGAGGTAAGGGATATTGTTAAAAACAACTGAAATTAATGTGTGAATTAAGACAGGATCTCTGATAATGAATGTCACATCAGTATGTCAGACTGATGGCAATCAATTGACTATGCCCATGTGCACACAAAAGAGATCAGTCCGATATTAAGAGTCCTTGGAAAAACAATATTTCTTTGTATTTTTGTACACATACCAAAAAAGAAAGGAAGCACACTCTGAGTACAATGTACTACTCAATACATGTGCCACAAGAGCAGTCTCACCATGACATTGACATTGCAAGAGTTATGCCTCCATGAAATCAAAACATACATATGTGTTCATGCAACCTATCAAATGGGTAATATTGATGTGATGTAATGGTTGTTGTGTGATGTCAATATATTCACAATAAATGTATCCCTATGCTAGAACTTAACATAAAGCTGTACAACCCCAACAAACAGTATGACTATGAATCATATGCACCACAGTGGAACTGTCAACACAGGTGTCAAATTCGACTTATGAGATGTCATTGCATCAGATGTATACTATTTGCCCATAATGCCATCAGATCAAATGTATTGGTAGAGGCCTCTGCCACTCTGTATGGACACATTAGAACTAAGGGTGATGTAATTCCTGCAGAACAGTTACGGATACAAATGCTTACAGTCACACAATGCTGGTTTTGAACATTTGAATAAGTCTTGAGAAAATAAACACAGTACTGGGTACAATTTACATGCCATGGTACAAGGGCATTTACAATTGTGATATGTTTTGGTATGCAGCGTGGCACCCTAGGCGGCTGCCTAGTTGATGTATGCCTAAATCCGGCTATGCTGGTATGTGAAAGTATTCCATCATGTTATTGAAACAAGGAATATGTGTTCCTGTAATTATTTTTAAATATTCTTGCTTATGTCAGACACATTGCCTGATGCTAGCCATACCCAGACACATCTGTGACATCCTGCTGTTGTCTTTGTGATGGTAGAATGGCAATTATGTACTTTGTGGATATAATCCTCTATCAGAACACATGCCTTAAAGGCAATAACATGCATTACATCATTTGATGTCTTTAGTCCTGAGAAGGTGTCTTACTACAACTATTATGGAAGGGAAATCTAAGCAAATGACAGCATCAGTCTTCAATACAGTGTTTCATAATGAAACTTAAAATAGACTCTTGTAAGAGGAAAAAACACCTTCACCTTAATGTAGCACATGTGGGTGGTAAAACTGTTAACAACATAATACACTGAGTGTAAGCAGCAATGTTAGGATTTGAACTATACATCTAACAGCACAAGCTGTATAAAGTTTGCTTAAACACAGGTGCCACCCGAGATTTCTTTGAAAACTGTGACACTTCACATTTCAATGGATGACATCACTATTTTGTATTACATTGATGTATCTTTTAAAAAGTGGTCACACTTCACATGTACGCTGTGCAGCTATATATCATATATGTTTTTGAAGCCTGTTCTGCACATTAAGAGTAAGAAACACACATCATGTATTCCAACACTTTACCTATGTAGTCACGCAATTTACATACAAGTGTATTATATGCATGTGCCTCAGGAGAAGTCTGACTTCATGTGAGCAAGGCTGCATCTTTGAAGGGATGACATTAGTTGTGTCTTGCAAAGCAGATGTGTGTGATAAAATGACTTCTAAGTTTCTCAATGTTGGCATTACAAATGCAAATAAGACACAATCCTGAATCCATGTATATTCACTCACACACAATCCTACAAGTTCCCATTGCTGTACTCGTAGCTGCACAATCTACATGCAAGTGTATTACACATGTGCCACTGAAGAAGTCTGATTTCATGTGAGGGAGACTGCATCTTTGAAGGGATGACATCAGCTGCATCTTGCAAAGTATGTGTGTGCTAAGATGACTTCCATCTAGGTTTCTCAATGTAGGCAATACAAATGCAAGTAAGACAATCCTGCATCCATTAAAATTCACACACACATTAATACTCACGAGGCTGCCATTGCTGTATTTGAACTCCCTACCTAGCTACTCAGATAATCTACATACAATTCACATGTGCGATAGAAGAGGTCCAACTTTAAGTGTGTGAGAGTGCATCCTTGAAAGGATTACCTCATCACTGTGGTGCAGACAGGATGTGTTTGTGGACAGAGGAACACATGGATGTAAGATTCTTTTGGCTATGTAAATGAGTCTTCTGAGTGTGAGTCAAATAATCTTAGCTGTTGAATTAATCCTTTATTCATGCTATGTCCCCACCATCACAAACATACAATTTGACTGCTGTGAGATTAGAACATTCTATTTAGTTACACATGCTGGAGGATACAGTACTTAATGCAAGTGCCACCACAGAAATTTGACTTGTACTGTGTTAGAATGAACTTTATTGAGGATGACATCATCAGTGTGTTGCAGAGGAGATGAGGCTATGAGAAAGGTTTAATACTGATGTGGACTCACCTTCCAGTGTGAAGTTGTATACCAGCTACTAGCTGAGAGAGGCCAACCGTATGTAGGCTCATGCTTACCTCACTCTGTACACAATCCCTCCAACCCCTCATACATTCACACACACAAGCTGACTGCTCTCTAGTTACACAAGCTAGAGGAGATAGTACTTAATGTAAGCAACACCACAGACGTCTGACTCCTACTGTTTTAGAGTGCACTTTACAGAGGATAATGTCATTGGTGTGTTGCAGAGAATATGAGGTTGTGAGTACGATGTCACA
This sequence comes from Protopterus annectens, assembly GCF_019279795.1. Classification (NCBI taxonomy): domain Eukaryota; kingdom Metazoa; phylum Chordata; order Ceratodontiformes; family Protopteridae; genus Protopterus; species Protopterus annectens. Next base: position 645,082,386 of record NC_056745.1, on the reverse strand, counting down.
TTGAGGTGGACTCACCTTCCAGTGTACAACTGTCCCCCCCCGTCAGCTAGTTGAGGTTGGCAAGCAGTACGTAGGGTTATAATTACCTTTCTCTATGCAACCACTCATACACACATACACAAATGTTGATCAGGATTTGTTTCAAACCTCTCATCCTCTTAGTGCAAGAAATATGGACAAAGCCTGACAAAATGGGGAGACAGAGGACCAAAAATAGAGACAGACTGTAAATGTTGCTCTTATAAACTTAGACGGTTGCTAGAGTAACAGGGTTTGTGTTAACATAAATTTTTTGAATGATTTGAAGTCTGACACTCAAAAGTATGTAACTATTTAGTGATTTCAATCCTCAGGTCATTCCAGTGATTTTCCAGAAACTACTAATTTTATGAGGAACAGACCAAAAATATGAGGCAAAAATCTGGACATTCTATGAAAATCTGGACAGTTGAGAGGTAAGGTGAGGTTACACAAGCTGGAGGACACAGTACTTAATCCAAGTGCCACAATAGAGATCTTGACTGATATTCTTGGGAACAGGAGTTGTACTTTTCTAGGCTTGTAAGAGCCCCTAGAGCCATTATCCTGGTAACCTCCTATGATCCTATGATAGAGTGTGAGTGCAGTGTACATAGAATTAGAGTCTCATTTGGTGTCAAATTAGATATTGTTCTGTTGACATTTTTAAGAAAAGACATTTTTAATATGGAGTAAGTGCAATCTGCTGATCAATAGTAAATACATGCTGCTGACTTATTTCAGATATGCTGACATTAATGTATATTGCACAACTTAGACTGACATCTACCTGTTTTACATGATGTGTAGATAACACACACACATTTGAAAACCGTGATGGACAATAATCCATTCATGGTTCATCAGGTTATGATAATAGTATGTAACGATTATTGAAAGCTACTGTTATTAATAATGGTATCTGCTCATGCATGGACAATGTCCAATGTCAATGTAATGAAGTAATATGCAGTCGTGTGTCTGTGTGTCTGTGTTTTGTATATCATTTTGCAAAGTGCAGGTGTGAGTGAATGATGTAGAAAATATAATGAATGATTTGTTTTCATGTCAGTTCTGCATTTCTCATGAGAAGGTTAATTATCCATATAATTAATTGCTGCTATCATATAAGGTGAGTTATATGTTCTCAACATCTCTTCCTAAGGGGTTTGTTTGAGAAGTTCATGGATGGCATGTAATTAATGCAATATTATAATTTACTTAATTATATTTTGAGGTGTTGGACTTAAACAGGGAAGTAGCAGTGGTGCTCCCTGCCAACCTATGCCCAAATAAGGAGAACAGAGAAACTGGTAAAATCTGTGATAAATATAGAAACAGATCTGTTAATGCTGTATAATGCTTCATTTGTATGGTATTTATTTGTAGAGTTCCATAGAGATACAACATTTTGCATGTTGTACTTTACCTTTGTAATGTTATGGCCAAAGGCCATTGAAGATGAAAGAAGGTTCTGATTGCTTCCCCTTTAGCGATTTACATGGATGTGCAAGCAAACAGGGTTCACTGAAATAATTAATTTGGCCTGCCTTCTGTAGCACAAACAGGCTTAGAGGCGATGTATGTCCATCAGCACTCTGAACAGTACTGAGTGGGAAATGCTGTTTGTTGTATAAATGTTTCTGTGGCACAGTGAGCTTTATGAAAAAGCACCAGGTGATGCAGAGTTTGAGTCTAGTATGGAGTTAATTTTAGTACACTTGTAAAAATGTGATTATTATAATTATTTTTTATCAGGACTGTAAAAGTATATAGGAATGACTATCCTAAATATGTTTATTGCCCAAATTGTGTCAGTAATGCCTAGATAAATAAAATTGCATAGATACTATTTGTCAGCCAGACTTCAAGGAAAACCACAAGTTCATTGCATGTTCAATATGATAAACATGAACAAGGATAGTATGTATTTTGAAGTAATTATCATAACTCACCACTTATCCTAACTATATATGTAGGGCAGGATGTGTGGTGAAGTGGGGTCATTATGCTTCTCACAGTAAGGACAGTAGCCAAATCATATAAGATGAACATGTCATCCATCAGACTAAGAAATGCTACTGTAGAATGTGATGAGACAGAAGACATGATGAGAGACAGGGAAGGAGAGACGCAGTAGCATTAGTGTTATTGCACATTTCCGAACATCTTTATGGTGTGTTTTTATTAGGTGTGTCCTCATTCAGAATATGTCCTGCTCTGTCGCATGAAGTGACTGATAAAGGACTAGAGAAGGTAGAGGAGTGACATTCACCAATATATCTTCATGCATGTGGTTGAAGAAGGTATAGGAAACTAGAACATGATGGTGACATGACAATGGTGTTTGGTTGCTAACAGCTATAGCATGCACAAACACAAATACTATTAATTGTTTGAAAAATTGCATTACTGTATACCATATATAGGGATTTGAATCTTTGGCAGTAGAAACAAAAACTTTACAGACAGGTGGATTATTGCAACATCCACAGAGACCATACATTAATAATTTTCAATTTCACATTGTAAGAGACACTGACAACATATCCAATAAAGGTATTAGGTAGGCAGTAGTAGCCTGTCTTACACTTTGCATGACATTCAGCAGCCTGACAGATATGGAAGAGTAACTGTATCACAGTTTATTACATTGTTAGATCTACTAGAGTACTGTCCCAACACTGGCTAAGGCACAAAATTAGAACATTTTGCTATAACACTTCAACTGCCATTTAGCTTCACATAGTAAACTTGCTTGTTGCCAGACCTTATGCAAATGCTGAGTTGTACAACTGTTCATAGGTTCACAGATTAGTACTAGGCTAACTGCCCTTCTGGGCCATTTTAAGCCTAGACATTTACACCAACATGAGAATCAAATCCTGCACCTTGTGTCTGTAATATAAACACCTTAACCATTATGCCAACCACCCAAAACAAAAAAAGTGGTAGACAGATGCAGAGGCAATATGTAAATATGAAAGACACTTATAAACACAGACAATAAGAGTGTCAACTACTGCTGGACTAGAGTCCTTGACAAGATGAAAAATCAAGTGTAAAGAGCTGATCATTATCTCAACACACTACAAAAGAAATCCTCCCTTACACATGTACAAATCACAGTATTGAAAGGACACTGGCAACCTTGGTGAGAAAGGGAAGATGTAGGTAGTGCCCTTCATCAGAGAAATGACAACAGGAAAATACCATAACATGAACTTTTCATCCATCACCCTAATGACTAGTCAAAAGTAAAAAGGGGTGAGAAACATGGACGAAGATATAAAGAAATAGAGACATATCAAGGTTTGGTGTTATGGTACATTAATGCACATCTTTATGGTGTGTCCTCATTATTAATCTGTCATGCTCTGTATCATTAACTAATGGCTCTGCAGATCAGGAAGGTATAGGAGAGGAGACGCATGATAAAGACATTAACAGAATAAGGTTGAGTTCATAATTCTGCCTTATAAGGATGGATCTCTTTTCCAATGCTTTTAAGGCAGCATTCTAAATATGTTCACAAAAGACTGTAACTGTATATAACTCAAGATGTTATGTAGTTAAACTATAGCATTCCATTAAGAAATAATGTAGCATACAGCTGGAATGAAACACTTGATACTGTGGCTAAAAAGCTGTCTTCAGACAAGTGACTTATGTCAACACATTATCCAACTTATTATCCGGCCTCTGACCCTCCCTACCTGGAGCTACCTGTGGTCACAGCCCTACGTGGGTGTACCCCTCCAATATAGGACTGTTGAAGTCAGAAAACTACTACTCCCATATTATCCAGCCTCTGACCCTCCCTACCTGGAGCTACCTGGGTCACAGCCCTACGTGGGTGTACCCCTCCAACATAGGATTGAAGTCAGCAAACTACCACTCCCATATTATCCAGCCTCTGACCCTCCCAACCTGGAGCTACCTGGGTCACAGCCCTACGTGGGTGTACCCCTCCAATATAGGACTGTTGAAGTATGTCCTGCTTAACCTGAAAAGGTGTTTACTAATTACCTGTACTGAATCTGTTGCTCACATGTCGGCCAATTCCCCTGCACACCAGTGGACCAATTTCCTGCTCTTTACTACATCTCCTATCTTATCACTGTGTCTCCTTTCCCCCCACTTTTCTGCCTACACTGCACTCCTATTCTCTCATAACTTACGGTTCCCATATCTTACCTGATTACACAGATTGTTTCTTAACTCTCCCTGAGAAGCTTCTCTGTGGGTGTAACACCTAAATGGTGCCCTGTTCTCTGTGGGTGTAACACCTAAATGGTGCCCTGTTCTCTGTGGGTGTAACACCTAAATGGTGCCCTGTCCCTTGGCTCTACACTGATCATTACTGCACTTTCATTTCTACTGCTATCCTCCTTCCTACTGCTCTTCCCACCCCTTATCTTTTCCTTCCCTGCCTCTGTTAACTCTAAACCTCCCTTCTGTTACCTGTAACTGATCCCAGACCCTTTTTTGGGACATATCCATTGGATATGCCAGGTTTCCCATAATCCTTTGTGGTTATTTAAACTTAGAGCGGCACTCCTGCGCCATCTTTATTCATGCCCCCTCTCTTTTCTATCAGTCCCTCTGTGTGGTCGGCTACAGGTGAGCCAACAGTAATGATGTTCAACTGAAATGACTGTGTTTATCTTTGTGCAACTTTCATGGTTTTGTGCTTTGCGTCTAGTAACGAAACGCTGTGCTGGGACACTGAGTCCTTTATGCATCTTAAACTTCAATAGCAAGAAATGTTTTCTACTGTTTAAGCTGCATTAGCAGGAAATGGGAACTGTTTTTGTTTCCTTTCATAACTGTAGTCCTCACATGCTGTGTCTATCTGTTGGGTCCCTTCTGTGTATTCATTTATCTTAGCATGCTTTTGTTTAACCATGGACACTTACGATATAGTTGCATTGCATTTTTGAATAACCCTAAATATGGAGTTTAAAGTAAAGACTCCCTCTACCTGCATTACACCTCCGGAGCTACTGGGCATATTAATTTACCATAGCACGCCTTTGTTAAACTTTGGACACCTAGGATACGGTCACATTATGTTTTGGACGACCCTGAATACCAAGTTCAAAGTACTGAGCCCCTCTAGCAGCATAACACCTCCAGAGCTACTGGGCTTTTCTTTCTGGTGCTGCATGCAAGCCGTAGGCTCCATCCTAATCCACACCTGCTACATTTTTGTTTTCCCTCTGCTTTATTTTTTGCCAGAGCAATCCAGTGACTGTGAATTGTAGTCCCTGACCAGAGGGAGGCTTACTATTTCTACCTCCAAGCTTGGTTGTGGCCGAGCGACAGCAGAGTCGGATTCCTGACAGTGTATGGTATAAATGACTCCTCCATATGGTCTGGCCAATGCATTCAAGCATGTCCGATGTCTTCGACTGACTTCTTGTTATAAATATGGCATGGATTTAAGTCCCTTTGTGCAGTCGGCACTGAAACTACATAGTTACGCCTGACTGATGCATAAAGGCATACCTGAATGCCCCATTAACCTTTGCTACAGATCCTAATTGGATTCTACGTTCCATTGTGCTATAAGCATTTCTAAACTGCATAGATTTGTGTGTAGTGGCCGTGCAGTCAAGATATGCACGCCTGAAACCTTATCGCATATCTGGAAGCCATGTCCCACGTGGCACTTTGAGTGTTTGCTAGAGGAAGGTTGTTTCTCTGCTGTTAGAACCTTCACTTTTGTTATCAAGTGTCTATCGCTATTTGACTCTTAACTACATACCTACATACTACAAGGCTTATTTTTCCTAATTCACTATATTTCCCCCATGAGACACATTTTTACAGACTAAAGTTTGGCTAAATAATTTAACTGAACACTTATTCTACGCCTGATATCTTTATATTCTGAAGCTGATTGTTTGGACCGATTTATTCCTGTACCTGTTTAATTATTAAGAGATTGCATTGTTTTGACCTACTGAACTGCATATTACCTGTCTAGTCCTGCTGCTTATAAATGTTTATTTCTTAGAGTTTTTTATCTGCATTAATCTAAATAATTGCATCATACAAACTTTTTTTTTTTGCTGCATTGTCTTATATTTTATCTGCATTATCCTAAATAATTATATCTTAACAACGATTTTTGCTGCATTGTCCCTCCTCTCTCTTTCACTCCCTAACTCCTATCCCCTCCCATATCTCCTAACCTTACTCCACTCACTGCTATCACCCACAATACTCTCACCTCCACTCCATCCCCCTCACTCACTGCTATCACCCACCATACTCTCACCTCCACTCCATCCCCCTCACCTAACCCCCCCCCCCCCAGGGTTACCAGCATTTACCATTTGTCTTTTACACTTGCCTGCAAACAGCTCTCCCACACTTCATAATACTATTCCTGCAACTGCCCCCTGTATTATTAGCATTCACTAGCCTGTCTCTTACTCCCCCCTTAAAAACCACATACCTCCCTAATCCTTTATTTCTCTTTGTGTTTTTTAGGTCAGCAAACTACCATTCCCATATTATCCAGCCTCTGACCCTCCCTACCTGGAGCTACCTGGGTCACAGCCCTACGTGGGTGTACCCCTCCAATATAGGACTGTTGAAGTATGTCCTGCCTAACCTGAAAAGGTGTTTACTAATTACCTGTACTGAATCTGTTTCTCACGTGTTGGCCAATACCTCTGCACACCAGTGGACCAATTCCCTGCTCTCTACTACATCTCCTATCTTATCACTGTGTCTCCTTTCCCTCCACTTTTCTGCTTACACTGCTCTCCTGTTCTAAATAACTTACAGTTGCCTTATCTTACCTGATTATACAGATTGTTTCTCAACTCTTCCTGAGAAGCTTCTCTGCGGGTGTATCCCACTCTGTTCGACCTGTGGGCTCACTCCGCTCCCCTACCCTGCCCCCTATTTCCACACACCCCCAGCACGCCTACATTTATTCTTCCCATACTCCTCCCACTCAGCACAATTAACTAATCATAGTTCTCTCCATCACCCCACCCCCTCTTATCCCTCCCACTAATACACTCCACTATCCCCTATACTTCTCCACTCATAGTCTCCTCTTCTCCTTGTAAACAAATATAACCCTATCTCTTTCCATACCTCTCCTCTCTAATAGCCAGTTCCTTTCCTCCTAACTACTCCCTTCAATACACCCCTTGCCTAGACATGCCCTCCCCAATCCTCTATACCCTCCGGGCCCCTTGTTCCTTTCTTGTACTCCTAATTCCCCTTTACTATGCTAGTTCTTACTCCTCCAAAGCACCCCAAAGTCTACCTTCTACTCAGATTATCCCATACACTCACCTGCAACCACATTCATGCACTCATTTCCACTCTATCTCCTCTTTTCTTATTCCACCTAACCCACTGCACCAATTCTACCCCAAACACTTCTCCACCACAACTAAATCTTTTACTCCTAAACTACTGCTAACTCCACCCAGCTTCTTACTATATAAACCCAAATGGCTAAAAATTATCTCCTGTAATATCCTAGCCTTGGCTGGAGATATTCATCCCAACCCTGGTCCTTGTCCCACTACAAAGAACTCCTTCCTCCACCCCCTTCTTGTCCCACTACAAACAACCCCTTCCCCCATCCCCTTCTTCTTCTGCCTTCTCCCACAGCACTCTTAAGTTCTTCAGAATCAACGCCGAGCCTCAACAACAAAGTACACCAAGTACAAGCTTGGATTAACCACAACCAACCTGACATCTTAGCCATCACTGAAACCTGGCTAAAGCTCCATATGGCTAACTCCAAAATCTTACCTCCTGGTTTCCACATCCTCAGAAATGACCGATTAAATAAAAAAGGTGGCGGCTCTGCTCCAATCTACTCTAACCTTCTTACTTTAATCCCCCTTCAAATTCCAACCCCGCAATTCAAAAATACTGAACTAACAGTCAGTCTTCTAAGAATGAATAAACATAAGAATATCTGCATTATTTCCCTATATATCTCCCCAGGTGACAACATCTCTACCCTTGAAGATATTCTTCATTGGGCCTCAACTCAAATCAAGTATGAAACTTAAATTCTAGGCGAAGTTAATATTGATTGGAATAAAATCAACACTCCCTCTCCCTCCCTATCCATTAACCTCTACAACTTTACCCAAGTAATCCACTCTATCACCCGTCCTAACAAAGTATACCCCCAGGATCCATTATAGACTGGATCCTAGTCACCCATCCAAACAAAATAACTTTCTCTGGCACTATCCCAGACACCTTTAGCAACCATCTCTCTGCTTTTATTCATTGCTCATCTACCTCCACCCCATATCAGCACCATTACATTCCCACTCGCAATCTTAGCAACTTTAACCCCATAACTCTCTCAAATATTTTCAAACAAATAAACTGGCAAATCCTAAATACTCTTCCCCTTGACAAAGCTTTAGAACATTTTAACTCTGTCTTCCTAGACACTCTTAACTCCATAGCCCCTCGAAGAAACAAAAGAATTAAAGCTAATACTGCTCTTTGGCTGTCTAAAGAAACAAAACAAATCATGCATCAGAGGGACAAATCCTGGAAGCTTTACCAGAAGAATAAAATGCCTATTACCCTACTCCAATACATCCAACTCTGCAACCGTGTAAAAAAAAAACTAATCACCATGGACAAAAAAAAAAAACTACTACAGTAAGCTTCAGTTCAACAATAATAAAAACCCTACACAATTCTGAAAATCAGTTAATTCCCTTCTCCAGCCAGGCTCCAGGAATAATCCCTGCCCTGACCCAAGTATAACTGACATTGAACTATTACTAACCTAACCAAAACATTCCCAAACAACAATCCTCATATCTCTCATTCTTCACCTTCCAACAACCCTAATAATTTTCCCCTCGTATTTGAGCTCAAACCAGTCTCAACCAATATTATAAAAAGGCTCCTATCAAAACTAAAGCCATGCTCCAATGCCCCTGATAACATACCCTCTGCCTTCCTCAAATGTGCTGCTGATGGTATTGCACTCCCAATCAGCTTCTTAATAAATAGATCCATAAAAGAATCATATGTACCCAAACTCTGGTGTTCAGCCTACATTCTTCCTCTTTATAAAGGAGGCAAAAACATTGATATTTCTAATTTCTGCCCCATTGCCCTACTCTCTGTAATCTCCGAAATTCTAGAAAAATGTGTCCACCACCAATTTATGCCCTTCTTAATCCAGAATCAACTCCTTACACCCACCCAACACGTCTTCAACCCTGGCCATAGCACCATAGCCATAGCACCATAACTGCCCTACTCATCTTCCTAGAAACAGTCAATCAAGCCCGAGATTCCAGACTCCTAGTATCCACAGTTTTCCTAGATCTCTGTAAAGCATTTGATACCATTTCCCACAAACACCTTCTCTATCATCTCTCCAACCTTCATCTCTCCCCTAATACTTTGTCCTGGTTCTCCAGTTACCTGTCAGACAGATCTCAAGCAGTCAGATGGAAGAACTCTACCTCCTCCTACTTACCAACCAGTGTACCTCAGGGATCCATCCTCGGTCCTATGCTTTTCAACATCTTCATTAATAACATTCACACTGCCATCCCTAATACAACAGTTATCCAATATGCAGATGACTCAACTTTAGTCTGTGCTGCCTCCAACCTTCCTGAACTACCGACTAAACCCCAAACTGCATTTTCAACCACTGAGAACTGGATGCACCAAAACCACCTCTCTCTCAACTCAAATAAATCAAAAATACTACTTTTCCCTCCCTCCAGGGCTTTCTCTTATGACAAAAATGCTTCCAAAGTCCTTAGCCAAACCAACTCAGCTATAGAAGTCGTCCCTTTTGCAAAACCTCTTGGTATTACTATAGACGAACACCTCAAGTTCGATATCCACATTCAACAAAACATAAAGAAAACCCACCAAAAATTAGGTATGCTCTATAGGAATAACCTCTTTCTCTCCAACTCCACAAGGCATACCCTGGCAACTACTTACCTTCTGCCATCCTTATTATACAGAGCCCCTCTTCTAACAAATCTGATTTCTTCTATCACCTCCAAACTTCAAAATTGCTATAATAAGATCTCTAAATTTGCCACTAAATCCAAAAACTCCACTCGTCATTGCCTTACCCTACACTCTCTGAACTGGCTAGAACTCCCTAACCACCTAGACTTCCTACAACTTACCACTGCTCACAAACTTATATTTCACCCAGATAAATGCCCAGCCCTAACAAACATCCTTCCCCCATACATCCCAAATAGATCTCTGAGATCTGAACACCAAAACTTAATTTCTATCCACAAACCCAAACAACCTGCTGGACAGCTTCTCCTCTCTTTCTCACTAGGCAAGAAACGGAATTCTCTCCCTCCTTCACTTAGGGCTATACCAAACTCAGAAACCTTCAAAACCCAACTTTTCTCATCCCTGTGATCCAAATGGAAATGTTCCTGCTTTCACCCTACCTAAATTCAAGGGAATTCCTCAAGTTCTTCATACTCCTTGCTCCTAACCTCCCTCTAACTCATATTTATATTCTCCTACAACAGACTCAAGCTCTCAGTAACTGATTAAGCAATCTCTCACTTGATTTCAAGTATGTATATAATGTAAATAGCAAATTACTTCTATTGACTGCACGTCAAGTATATACCTTGCTTATTTTGAATAACTGCATGTAAACTGTCTCCCGTCTACTAGTATAAGAAAGCAAGAACCTTAGATCTTTCATTATGAAGACAGTTGATCATGCTTGCTCTGAATGCAAACACTTGTAAACTGTGTTGTTCTCTAATATCTGTTAACTGTGTTGTATGCTGTACTTTTTATGCATTTCCTTACTGTATGGATATTGTATATGTATTATACATATAAAATTATGTAACCCTTACTGTATTGCTTATGGAGCTTTTCTTCCCGGGCCTCCACTGAAAACGGCAATTTCAGGCCCAGTGGACTTCCCGGGTAATCAAACTGAAAATAAAAAAAAATAAATTAAATAACACTTCATAGAGGAATTTGCACTTTATTACCTTCAGCAGTATAGCAAGTGTTAGACTAACTGTTGCAAAGTAGGGCCTTTATTCTGCTTTTACTCTGTATTTCTTTAGTGCAGTATGTTTATGCACCTTTGAGCGAAGTTAACTGGATTACATCAGGAGATGGCATAAGCTCAACAGTTTTTGCCATAGGTCATGAACAACTATTCACTCTCACTTGACATTGATGCACAACTGTAAATTCTTCACAAATACTGAGGAGAGGTAGTGAAGTCTTTCTGATGTGCCATGTCTCGTGATGTGTGTTGTGTGTGATTATATTTTTTGACCAGATTAAACATGTGAAAATGGGGTGGATAGGAGAGTGGTGAAAATGAGGGGGGGGGGGGCAAGCAGAGGGGAGGACACAGGAAAAGGAATGCAGAACTTTGCAGGACAGTAGTATGAGAGGGGTCTGTATCACAACGTCGAACTTACAAAAGTTCGATCATTGTAATATCGAAACCTAAAGTCCGAAACCTAACAAAACCGAAAACACAGAACAGCGATTTATTTCCCAGGGAAAAAAATTGCTGTTCCATGACAAAAAAAATTTAACCTTAAACTAAAGTCGGGGGCTTCGCCACCACACCCCCCAATGTGGGTCTGCGCCCCCCCTACTTAAATATACCAACTCTGAGATCGCACCACAGTGGAGGAAATAGCAAAGTCCCGAAAACTGCCCACTGATTTTTTTTCCCTGGGAAAAAAGTTGATGTGCCGTGACTTTGCTATTTTCAACTTTCGGACTTTAGGGTTCGATATTACAATGTTCAAACTTGTTTTAGTTTGACATTTTAATATAGACCCATATGAGAGTACCATAGCCATCTACTTCTTCAGAACATAAATGTAGAACGGTAGAAGAACGTGCTAAATTTTCTAATGTCACCACACCAAGGATGGGTGAAAATGGTAGAATAATGTTGTGGATCAAATTGGACCAAATCATGAGTGTCAAGAATACACATAGGTTCATAGGTAGGTACTAGGCTACCGGCCCAAGGGCCTACGTAAGCCTAGCCAGCAAGGTACCATAGTTTACGCCACCCAAGAAAGTTATTTTCCTGTGCCGCTGTCCAGCAGAGACACAGAAGTGATCCCCGGGGTGTATTTCCTATTTCCCATCCATTCATCAAGATTTTTCTTGAAGAGTACTAATGAAGAACTTTGCTTGACATAGATGGGTAGCTTGTTCCAGAGGGTAGGAAGTCTTTGGGACAGGAATCTATCCCTCCAGCGTGTCCTGTTTATTGTGGTGACAAGGTTTAGGTCCGTAGAGCATGTAGCTTGGAGGGATTGGGATTTCTTTAGGTGTAGCATGTCCAAAAGCTCTGGGTTTGACATAGCTTTATAGGTTAGGCAGAGATCACCTCGGAGTAGGCGATATGCTATGGAGTAAAGCTGGAGTTTTTTGAGGCGGTCAGTGTAGGGCATTTGTTTGAGGCCTGTAATCCTCTTTGTGAGATACTTCTGTGGCCTTTCCAGCTGCTGCAGATGTCTTGTGAGGTACATTCCAAAAGGGGCGTTGTACTCTATAATGGGTCTAATGAGTGATGAGTAGAGGGAAACAATGACCTCTTTTTTCCTGGATGAGAACCCTTTTATGATGAGGTGTACCACGTAGAAGGACTTCCTGACTACCGTGGCGATGTGACTATTAAAGGAGAGGATACTGTCCACCTGGGTCCCAAGGTCTCTTATCATGCATTCGGTGTTAAGTAGATTGCTGCCTATGTGGTAGTTTATGAGTACAGAGTTTTTACCAAAGGGGATGACACTACACTTTTTGGCATTGAGCTTGAGGCCATGGCTCTGACACCAGGCATCTGTCTCAGCGAGGCACTTCTGCAGGATTTTCACATCATCTGGGGACTTGACTATGGCTCCTAGTTTGCAGTCATCTGTGAACTTCATCAGCCAGAGGCCTTCTGTGTTAGCTTGTACTTCAGAGAAGCAGATACCAAACAGGAGAGGTCCCAGGATGGAACCCTGTGGTACTCCACTTGTCACTGCCTTGAGGTCAGATTTGGAGTCTGCAACTTTTACAGTGTGGGTTCTGTCAGTGAGCCAGTTGGCAACCCATCTTGTGACGTAGGGATTTTTACCTAGTTTAGCTATAATTCCAGAATGGGGGATGGTGTTGAAAGCCTTCACTAGGTCAAGATAGGCTGTGTGATCCACCTTACCCTCATCCACGGCCTTCGTGACTGCCTCAAAGAAGTCAATCAGGTTCAGGAAGCATGATCTGCCTTTCACAAACCCGAACTGGGTGGGATCCAGAGTTTGGAGGTTACCAATGTCTTTGTTTATGAGTTCCATGATGATATGTTCCATGGCCTTGCAGACCAGGCTCATCAGGCTAATAAGTCGATAGTTCCCAGGATCAGTGGTGGCTCCCCCTTTGTGGAGTGGGATACCTGTTGCTGAGCACCATTCAGTGGGCACAAAGCCTGATGCGAGGCTATTATTGAACATGGTGCTTAAGTGGGGAGCCAGTTCGTTCTGAAGTTCGAATTGAAGAACCGTGTATAGGGCAATTTTTTTTTGCTGGGACAGGAGCAATGTTGTGGGAGGGGGATTTGAGGGTCAGGTAGGTAGGGTAGGTTAGGAAGCAGGTGCTGACATACAGGACATACAAGACAGACAGGAATGGAGATGGATAAAAATGTTGGGACACCATGACTGGGAATAGGTAGAGAACATTGGAGGTGCACCCACATCAAGCATAAGAACAGTACGAATCTAGTCCTCACCCTCAGAACTGTCATCACTGTCTCCTGCCTCAGTTCCCTGTGTCAGTGCTCAGTGTGGCATTGTCTTTTCAATATGCCAAAGCACCTTCTCCTCACAGCCAATTCGGGCAAAGAGGCCCCTTTCATAATATCCTGCTCCAGCTCTGTCAGTTCTTGTTGGGTGACAAAATCACCACATTCACTGCTACTAGTAGTTCCAGTGAGTACCACTGTACCAGAAGCTGGTGCAGAGCTACCTGACAGATGGAGCAGGTAGGGCAGTGGTTGTGATGACAGCAGTGACAGGTTGTAACCTAGAGGTTCTGGGTGCTGGTGCTGCATGTCAAATAACTTTATTATTACAATAAATACACATTTATAATTATCCAGTCTTTACACCTTTGCCACATCCAGATATGATGGGAAGGTATTACTCTGTTGTAGCATTTATCTATTAAATTGCTATGTTATGAGAAATACAAGTATTTATTTGGCAATGGCTATATTGCATAGATGCTTTCCAAGATAATACTGTAAGTTACCCAAATTAAATTAATGCCAGTTATTATTGCATTTAACATTGTAAAAAATAATGCATGTTGAAGTAGAATTTCTATTGTACTTGTGGTTATTGAACCCACATACTATAATTCCAGTATAATCCTTGCCTGAGTATGTGTCCCAGGCAGGTATGCCCCTAGCCTTAAGCAGCAGCCTACCATCACCCAGATTGATGCTTTAGTACAAACATAAAATGATTGACTTTAACAATTGGCTTAGTTTCTGGTGTCATTCCAAGGGGATCCAGTATCTGACAGTCCGAGAGGACATGACTGACAGACCACTGTGTTTTGCCAGAGATGGCCTTCATCTGCCTCCCCTGGGCTTCAGGCTTCTGGCAAAGGCTCTTGCCTCCCCCATAGTGCCCTTTTTAGGCAAATTCATGAGGACAAAATTACCAACGTGAAAAATTCTTCTAAACGAAATTTAAAGATCATGCTGCTAAAAGCTAGGAGTCTTAACATGAAACTGCACTCATTGCAAGCATTCCTTGCCCTGAAAGATGCTGACATTTGTGCAGTCACTGAAACCTGGTTCAAAGCTGTGGAGAGCACCCCAGCCTTATCAGGTTACTTGTCCTACCATACTTTCATATCCCAAGCAGAAGGCTACAAAGCCAAAGGAGGTGGCGTTTCAGTATATATCAAAGACATACACACCTCCAGGCTGGTCAAACAGTATGATGCACAGGAGACACTCCATTTGCAGTTAACTATTGACAAAACACCTATTCAAATCATAGCTAGCTACAGACCCCCAACCATGACTCAGGAGGCCCACTCCACCTATCTGGACTGACTTGAATCCATCAAGATTCAACCCTCTACCCTGATCCTGGGTGACCTTAACTACCTAACCACAGAATGGAAGACCTATTCTAGCTGAAACATGGATGCTTAGGCATTCCTTGACTTCGTCAATGCCAGTGCATTGGCTCAGCTGGTCGACACCCCCACAAGAGCTGAAAGTATCCTGGACCATTCTTACCAACATGAGTAGCCACTGTAACACCCCTATAGTGTCATCCTCCTTGGTAAGACCCAACCATAAAGCAATCACTTTCAAAGTCACCATTTCCCCTGACCTCCCTCCTTTGCCAGGGTCGAACAAAAAAAAAACTTTTCCAAAGCTGACTACAACCTCCTGAGAGCAGGTATAAGCAGCTTTACAGCCACAATCCCTTCAGTTGAATCAAGCACTAATGTCCAAGTCTACACCAAAAAACTATATGAGCACCTGTATAGCTGCATGGACTCAGCAATACCTGACAGGACCAAATCATCTTCCTCAAGGAAGAGTAAATCTGTCTGGTGGACAGCAGCAATAAACAGACTCTACAATAAAAGGAAAAATTTGCTATCCAGGACCAAGAAGGCGCAGGTGCCAAGTTGGAATCAATCTTTCCTTTGTCTGAACAAGCAAATATGGTCAGTGGTGAAATCCTCTAAGGCTAACTTTGAGTCCAAATTGGCCACATCCACTAAGGACAATCACAAGGTCTTCTTCACATACCTGCAATCTCAAAGATAACTCCCAAATCTGCTCTGAATTGGTGGTCAAGAATACCACATACACAAATGCCATAGATATAGCCAACTTACTGGCAGACAGGTTCAGTGAAAACTTCACCCCCCTGTTCCCCCATCAGTAAACCAGGACATCCCCAACACCTGCCCCTCTCCCCTCATCACCAAGGAGCAGGTTATTAATGTCCTCTCAAAGGCAAAAAATACAGCCTCCATGGGACCTGACAACATCCTTGGCTGTGTCCTGCATGAACTCAGGCAAGAGCTCACAGCACCACTAGGCACTCTATTCAATCAAAGCCTGTGCACCTCCTTCATCCTAGCAGAATGAAGGACAGCCACTGTCATCTCCCTGCACAAAGGTGGTGCGTCCACTGACCCAGGCATTTATAGGCCCATCAGTCTAACTAGCCTGATCTGCAAGGCCATGGAATGCATTATCATGGACCTTATAAACAAGGACATTGGCAACCTCCAAATGCTTGATCCCACACAGTTTGGTTTTGTCAAAGGCAGATCATGCCTGTTAAACTTGGTCGCCTTCTTCAAAACAGTCACCAAAGCCATAGATGAGGGCAAGACAGTGCACACCATCTACCTTGACCTAGCCAAAGCCTTCGACACTATTTCGCACTCAGGCATAATAGAGAAACTCTCCAAGTTAAGCATCAACCCATAGGTTACCAGATGGGTAGCTAACTGGCTCACTGATAGAACTCACTCAGTCAAAATAAGGGAAGCCACCTCTAGTAGTAGACCCATAACAAGTGGCGTAGCCCAAGGATCAGTCTTGGGGCCTCTACTCTTTGGGATATACTCTTCTGAGGTGCAAGCCAAAACCAGTGGTCTGTGGCTGACCAAGTTTGCAGATGACTGCAAACTGTGCACTGTCATGAATTCCCCTAGTGATGTGAACATCCTCCAACAGGGCCTTAATCAATATAATGACTGGTGCCAAAAGCATGGCCTCAAACTGAATACCAACAAATGCATCATTATCCCCTATGGGGAAAATGGTGTCCCCACTAATTATCACATTAATAATAATGTACTAAACGTACAATCAGTCATGAGGGACTAGGGCACCCAGGTTGATAGCAACCTGACGTTTGACCACTGTGTTGAATCTGTTGCATGGAAGGCTTTGTACGTGGCCCACCTCATAATTAAGGGTATTTCATCCAGGAACAAGGAGGTCATAACATCCCTGTACTCCTCCCTTATCAGACCTATTATCAAGTACAATACCCCCTTCAGCATGTACCTTGCCAAGCACATGCACAGTTGGAAATACCACAGAGGTTCCTGACCAGGAAAATGGAGGGTCTCAAACACCTATCCTATACAGATAGGCTAAAGGCTCTGTCCCTCTACTCAGTCTTGTACAGATTGCTCAGAGGTGACCTGTGTCTGGCATACAAAGCCATCTCAGACTCAGCCTTGATGGAGTTGTTGCATATCTGTAAGTCAAACTCCACTCGTGCAACCTGCACGCAAGAACTCAACCTGGTCTGTGACATTAATAGAACTTGGTGGCAGGATAGATTTGTGTCCCGACAAGTCACCCATCTGTGGAATAGACTTCCTCTCCATGTCAAGCAGAGTACCTCACTAACCCTCCTTAAGAGGAACCTGGATGACTGGATGGGAAACAGAAAATATACCCTTGGCATCCCACTTGTGACCTTGCTGGGCAGGGAAAACAGGTGCTGACTTTGTGGGAACATGAATGAAATTCTTGGCTAGGCTTATAAGGGCCTCTGGGCCAATAGCCTAGTATCTTTCTATGAACCTATGAACGTATAATGCAAGCAGCAAGAGCTATATGAGACAGCATGCATGTTTTTTGTTACAGTTCAGTTATGCATGCTGAAGTTGCTAGTGATATATGGGAATACAGTAGTTATTAAAATTACAGTCAGTCCTGATGCAGACATATCCTATGCCTTTCTGAGGTGATTTAACCACTCTTGGTTTGCCTCCTTGTTCGCAGCAATGTCTTCTGCAGCTGTATTGCAGAGAAGAAAAGAACAAGAGACATGAAAACATAATGCATACCATAATGCATTGGCTGTTTACTTCAGTCCATATCATTGACTGTTGATGAATCAGTATACTTAAACAACTGAGGGATATAAGCAGTTCTAAATTTATCCCTCCACTGGCCAAGATGGTCTTGCTTGCCCCATTTTAGGTCACTCTAGTAGTGATGACACTGCTTCCCAGTATGTAGGATGCCAGTCATAGTGGAGCCTGCCTGAGCTATGTTGTTCCAAACCTCAGCTCAGCCTGTGACTGTAGTGTCTCATGAAGAGTGCCTCAAATATCATGGACTCCTCAACACCCCACATCTTTGCTCTAAATTTAGAACCAACATCTTCCTAACCAGCCATGCCTGCAGAAATCAAGAAACAACTCTGTCTAAATTGGTGTCAAATTCACCTCTCATGTTTAAAAGTCAGTGGGCAAAGACACACAACCATGCTAACTGCATTTGCATGATGGAAAGCAGAGAGAGAGCAAGAGATACATTGCCAAACAAAGAGGCAGAGAGGTCATCAAAAAGCAGTGAAGGTGTGAAACATGGCAGTGAGATTTGGCATGTGTGATGCTCAGCTTGTTGATAATTATTCCAGTAATTAACAATGAGAGGCTTAATAGCTTGGCTTGTAAGCCTTGATCTTTGGAAGGCTAAATAGGATGAGTTGGCCCATATTTTTTGCACTTACACACAGTAAAAATTTAATTGCAACACTTGGGAATCAAACCTATGGTATATGGAATGCATACATTTGAACCAAAATTATTACATCTCAGTGCCATAGGAGAACTCCCTTTTAAGCACTGCCATTATAGTTAAACTGTTTTCAGTATCCATGGAGTCATACTTCAAAGAGACCTGTATGTGTGTGACTTTCAGAAGTCCTGTGACTGCATTCCCATGTAAAATGCAGTATTTCCTTACATCTTAAATAAAATACCATATTATCATGTTAAAACAATTTCACTCACAATCAGCTGTGGTTTATATGTAAATCATTAATGACATATACTAGGTAGAAAAGTGTGGGAATGCTAGCATTAGTGAGATATTTCTTTTAATCCACATAGTTTTTATTTAGTTTAGTTAGAAAGCATATGACAGGGTGCCTAGAGAGGAGTTGTGGTATTGTACGAGGAAGTCGGGAGTGGCAGAGAAGTATGTAAGAGTGGTACATGATATGTACAAGGGTAGTGTGACAGCAGTGAGATCTGCTGTGGGAGTGACAGATGCGTTGATACTTTTAAAGTGGAGGTGGGATTACATCAAGGATCAGCTCTGAGCCCTTTCTTATTTGCACTGGTGATGGACAGGTTGACAGACGAGATCAGACAGGAGGCCCCATGGACTATGATGTTTGCAGATGACATTGTGATATGTAGTGAGAGTAGGGACCAGGTTGAGGAGACCCTGGAGAGGTGGAGATATGCTCTAGAGAGGAGAGGAATAAAAGTCAGCAGGACTAAGACAGATTACATGTGTGTGAATGAGAGGGAGGGTAGAGGAATGGTGAGGATGCAGGGAGTAGAGTTGGTGAAGGTGGATGAGTTTAAGTACTTGAGATCAACAGTTCAGAGTAATGGCGAATGTGGAAGAGAGGTGAAGAAGAGAGTACAGGCAGGGTGAAGTGGGTGGAGAAGAGTGTCAGGAGTGATTTGTGACAGACGAGTACCAGTAAGAGTGAAAGGGAAGGTCTACAAAAGAGTAGTGAGACCAGCTATGTTATATGGGTTGGAGACAGTGGCATTGACAAAAAGGCAGGAGTCAGAGCTGGATGTGGCAGAGTTAAAGATGTTAAGATTTGCACTGGGTGTGACGAGGGTAGACAGGATTAGGAATAAGTATATTAGAGGGTCAGCCCAGGTTGGACAGTTTGGAGACAAAGCCAGAGAGGCGAGATTGCATTGGTTTGGATATGTGCTGAGGAGAGATGCTGGATATAGTGGGAAAGGCATGCTAAGGATGAAGCTGCCAGGTAAGAGGAAAAGAGGAAGGCCTAAGATAAGGTTTATGGATGTTGTTAGAGAGGACATGCAGGTGGTTGGTGTGACAGAGCAAGATGCAGAGGACAGGAAGAAATGGAAACAGGTGATCTGCTGTGGCGACCCCTAACCAGGAAAAGCTGAAAGAAGAAGAAGAATAAGTTTTTATTTAGTTTAATCTTCCTAATCAAAATACTGTGAGAAATGGCATTTCCTTACACTTTGTAAAAGTACCTTTCAGCTGGATTCAAATCCAGGATCACCTGTGTTTTGGTATCTAAAGTCATTGCACTTATACCCTGTGCCACAAGGACATTTAGGTAGGTGGTAGAAATTCTCCACTTAGTACTGAAAAGAGTGCTAACGGCCATGCATTGCTGCTAAGCCTGTTTGTGCTACTAAAGCCTCTCAAAATTAAATGTATCACTTTTTTCCTTAAGCAGGTGAGCAACTGCAAAAGGACAGGAAATTAATAAAATAACATATGAAGTTGTGATACCGTGTATGGCAACTGTTGTCTCTGGCAAGAATTACAGATAATTTTTCCACAACAAAACACTGATAGCAGCAGGTCACTGGGAATATAGGTGATATATTTGGCATTTATCACACACACACACACACACACACACACACACACACACACACACACACACACACACACACACACACACACACACACACACACACACACACACAGTTAGGGTGTCTAAGTCATATTGTAAACTATGTGCCAATGCTTCCTGTTGATACCACTATCACAAGTAACCATAGTGGGGATGAACTCCAGATGTTAAAATAAAATTTGCAATAGGTTAACTGATACAATGCTCCAAAAGTAAACAAATGCTCCAATGCTAGAAGTCTAAACCTCAAAATGCACTCTCTTGAGGCACTCCTAAAAATGGAGAACATTGATATCTTTGCAGTAACTGAGACCTGGTTCAAGGCTCCAGAGAGCACCCCTGCAATACCAGGCTACAACTCTTACCACACTTTTCAGCCACCAAACCAGGACCGAAACACTAAAGGTGGAGGAGTGTCAATATTCACCAAGGATATTCACACCACCAGGCTAGTTGGCCAACACAATGTGTCTGAAATTCTCCAAGTGCAGCTAACACTAGGTAAGACTGCAATCCAAATTGTAGCTTGCTACAGATCCCCACCATACCCCAAGATTCTCACTACACCTTTCTAAACATACTGGAAAATATTAAGATAGAACCAAACACCCTAATACTGGGTGATTTTAACTACCCTGCCATTAACTGGGAAAACTACTCATGTCCCAACACCTGGTTCTTGGAATTCATAAATTCCAACGCCCTGGATCAACTAATCCATAGTCCCACCAGGGCTCCAATATCCTAGACCTGGTCATTACCAACATGGGAAATCAATGCTTCATACCTATGGTCACCCCTCGTTAGTCAGGTCTGACCATAAGCTAATCACCCTTAACATCCACATCCCACCCCCACCCCCCAGTAAAGAAACCACCATAAAAAACTTCTCTAAAGCCAACTTCATGCTACTCAAGTCAGAAGTGACAAACTTCATGACACCCATGCAGACGGGAACTGAAAGTTCAACTGCTGAATCCTACACTATGGCACTGTATGAGCACATCCACTCATGCATGAATCGTGCCATCCCAAATAGAACCAAAATGCTCTCATCCAAAAAAAGGAAGCCAATCTGGTGGTCCCCTGCCATAAACAAACTTTACAACAAAAGGAAGAAACTATTGCTATAAAGAGGAAAATCCCAGGATGCAAAAACTCCCTTACTAGCCTCAGTAAGAAACTGAGATGCCTCATAAAATCCTCCAAAGCTAGTTACGAAAATAAAATTGCCAAAGATTCCAAAGACAACCACAAAGCATTCTATAATTATGTCAAGAATCTAAATGGCAATGCTCAGATCTGCTCTGAGCTAAAACAGAATGGCATTAAATATACTGATCCGAAGGATATTGCCAATATCCTGGCAGATCGATTCAGTGCCAACTTCACCCCACTCTCACCCCCTAAATGGCCCATCTCAATACCGGAAGATTGCCAAATTCCAGTAATAACGGCCACACAGGTACAAAATGCACTCTCTAAAGCCAAGAATACAGCATCCATGGGACCAGATGACATCCCGGCTGTGTACTACATGAACTACAATATGAACTGGCACCTCACCTAAGTGTCATGTTTAATTATAGCCTCACCTCAGGTTTCGTGCCCATTGAGTGGCAGAGCTACAGTTATCCCAATCTAAGGGGATCCACCTTGGATCCCGGAAACTACCATCCCATCAGTCTGACAAGCCTTATCTGCAAGGCCATGGAGCGTATTATCATGGAACTTATAAACAAAGACATTGGTAACCTTCAAACACTGGACCCCACCCAGTTTGGGTTTGTGAAGGGCCGATCTTGTCTCCTGAACCTGATTGACTTCTTTGAATCAGTCTCCAGAGCCATGGACAAGGGTAAGGTGGTCCACACAGCCTATCTAGACCTTGCCAAGGCCTTTGACACCATCCCCACTCTGGAATCATAGATAAACTTACTAAGTTGGGCATTAATCCCTATGTCACCCAATGGGTTGCTAAATGGCTTACTGATAGAACCCACACTGTAAAAGTAGCCGACTCCAAATCCAGCTACAGACAAGTGACAAGTGGAGTACCTCAGGGTTCAGTCCTGGGGCCGCTCTTGTTTGGCATCTACTTCTCTGAAGTACAGGTCAACACTAAGGGACTCTGGCTAACAAAGTTTGCAGATGACTGCAAACTGGGAGCCATTATTGAATCCCCAAATGATGTGGATACTCTACAAAAGGGCCTTACAGAAACAGATGCTTGGTGCCAGAGCCATGGGCTCAAGCTCAATGCCAAGAAATGTATTGTTATCCCCTTTGGGAAAAAACATGTATCCATGAATTACCATATAGGTGGCAGTACACTAAACACAGAAAGTGTGATAAGAGACTTAGCGACACAGGTGGACAGTGGTCTCACCTTCGATAACCACATCGCCACAACAGTCAGGAAATCCTTCTATGTGGCACACCTCATCACGAAGGGCTTTTCATCCAGAAAAAAGGAGGTCATTGTCTCACTGTACTCATCCCTCATTAGACCCATTATAGAATACAATGCCCCATTTGGTATGTACCTCTCAAGACATCTGCAACAACTGGAAAGGCCTCAGAAATACCTCACTAAAAGAATCACAGGCCTAAAGCAGATGCCCTATGCTGACCGCCTTAAAAAACTCCAGCTATACTCTGTCGCATATCGTCTACTCAGAGGCGATCTCTGCTTAACATACAAGGCCATGTCAAACCCAGAGCTGTTGGACATGCTACACTTAAAGAAATCCCAATCCCTCAGAGCTACACGCTCCAGGGATCTAAACCTTGTCATCACAATAAACAAAACATGTTGGAGGGATAGGTTCCTGACCCAGAGACTCCCCAGACTCTGGAATAAATTGCCCATACATGTCAAGCAGAGTGCCTCTTTGGACCTCTTCAAGAGGAACCTTGATGATTGGATGGGAGAAAGGAAATTCACCCCAGGGATCACGTCAGTCGCCCTGCTAGACAGGGGTCCAGGAAAGTAAATAATGTGGGAAGAAATAGCCAGGGAATTGTTATGGCTAGGCTTGTATAGGCCCTAGGGCTGATAGCCTAGTACCAACCTATGAACCTATGAACCTATGAACCAAAGCTGTACGGAACATGGCTGAATCATATAAATAAACTTTAATAAAATATTTCAAACTTTAAAACTGATAAAAACAGAAATTAAACCAATCACAGTATTTGAAAGGGTTAGCACTTTCACATCAAATGTAGATGGTTTATCAGATCATTACAAACTAGTAACATTTTAGCTGTTTAAGAATATTTTTTAAATACTAATTAACCAATAGAGGCTCACTTACGTAGGCCTCTAGATTTCAAAGTAGGTTTTAAAGAAACAGGATCATTAATACAAAATCCTTTGTCTGACTGAAAATTAATAATCCATCTAGTTTCAAGGACTTCTGTCATATTTTAATATCACCTAAATGTCTAGTAGGATGAACAAATTTTAATACCTGAAAAATAAAAACATGACTAATGTCATTCATGCCAACATGCTTAGTGTATTTCACTCAGATGTTCTCGAACCCACACATCTTAATTTCACTCCGATGTTCTCAAACCCTTTCCTCTTAGGGATTGATTTGTCTTCCCAACACAATAAGCTGCGCAGTGCTTGCATCTAGCTAAATATATCAAATTCTTACTCGTATAATCTGCATAAAGGTTAAATCTATGTTATTTTCTGGTATTTGGATGGTTAAATAAGTTACCATTTTCAATATTACGGACAGCTGGTACATGCCCTGCAAATAAGCGTGCCTACCCTTTCTTATTTGACCACATTTATTGTGTCATACTCATAGCATAGTCTGCATTTTTGTGTCTTTCTATTCTTAAATGTAAAGGAAGGAACATGTTCTACTAGAAATTGAAGTTTATTGTCTGCTGTTAAAATATGCCAATTGATCTTAATTATCTCACATACACTGGCTATCTCGGACGAGAAAGCTAAGCATATTCTAACATTTTCTGTTTCTGCAGTTCATCTGGAATTTGAAGAATTAACCCATCCTGTTCTATACAATGATCTAGACTGAGCATGGTTTTTATTAGAATAATATGGAAGTCCCTTATTATACGTATCTTATCCTGTGAAAGTCAAATTATGCTTAAAATCATTCTCATGCTAGCCCCTTTCTGATAGTTTTGCACTAAAAAATTTAAAGTATCCCTGCATATATTGTCAGCAATAGTCAGTCAAGATAGTTGTGTTGCTTGACCTTTCACTATATGCTTAAACATGGATCCAGGATGCATACTGGTCCTTTCAACAAGTGTAGTCTTCCTACATGACTTCCTATATAGTTAACTAGTAACCATCCTATTAGTCTCTCATCAACTTAACATCTAATAGAGAGTCACATAATCTCTAGAATATTTCATAGAAAAATGTAGAAAGGATGTGGTAGAGTGCAAATAACGTAAGAAATCCATCAATCCATCTGGGCTTCCTACCCATATAATACAAATATCATCTACAAAATGTTTATAGTATTTGATGAGAGGAGAAAAGATTGAATTTTTAAGCACATATTCTTTCTCCCAATAGGCCATTACCAAATTTGCATAGGAGTTGGTGCATGGAGTCCCCATGACCACCTCTGAAATTTGCATATAATAATGACCTTTGAACAGGAAAACATTGTTTTCTATTATCATTTCAAGCATACTGATAATTAAGGAGATAGTTGTAGCAGAATAACACCTATTTACTCTAAGATATCTCATATACTCTGGGCCCAAGTTGTTTGGAAAAGTAGTAAAGAGTGAATTTACATCTAGAGATACAAAGAAGTATTCATCTATTTGATCACTATTGGACAAGGTTTCATAAATGGTTGACAAAAAATCCTTCATATCTCGAATGACTGTGGTTGACAAATCAAGTACTGGTTTCAGTTGCGCTTCCACATAAATTGAAAGTGGCTAAGTTAGCCATCCATTCCCTGAGATAATAGGTCTCAGGGGAGCATCTACTGCATCTTTGTGGATTTTGGGCAAGCGTTGTATGACTGGTATAACAGAATCTTGCACTAGAAAATATTCATATAATTCATATGGTAAATTACGGGATATGAGATTATCATATAGTTCTTCTCTCATCTCCTTGATAATCCTATGTCCCCTTCATTTATCTCCTTATACGTTGTCAAATCTGATAACATCTGCAGCATTTTGTTATCATAATGGTCTCTTTAACACAACAGTAGCTCCACACTTATTGGCTGGTCTTATAAAATATCCATATTGTTCTGTAAATTCTGAAGTGCTATATATTCATCTTTGGATAAGTTTTTAAATTATTCTTAAAACATTCCCCACTATCTCTGTATCATATAAGATCCCTCTCACAAGACCTAGAGAAGGCTTCCAGGAGAGGGTAAAGAGTGGGAATATAAGAACTGGGTTCTTTAAAGCCAGAGATTCTTTGTTTATTAGAATTAAACATGAATAGAACTCCAGACCAACTCTGATAATTCTATAAGTCAGTGTCTTTACAGTTTTTGCTGCAGAGACAGGCAGGTAACAGGTGCACTTCATTCACTCAATACAATTTAGAGCGATGAAAGCCATGCAACACTGCCAGGACTGTTTGCACTACTAAAGTCTACTGAAATTATATCTGTCATTTTTCCCTTCACCATTGAACTGTGTTTGCACTCTGTAGAGAAATGTGCAAATGGGAAAGGGAAAAAAATTAAAAAATTATTTAAAATAAAAAAAGACAAACATGACTTGTAGTTGCATTCATATACAGTTGCACCATAAGCAGGAAACATGCATCATTTCCACATCTGCTTCACACATTACAAGGAGCATGTGGGCTACATATCCTCAGCATGTCATGTAGTATCAATGCCTCAGAAAGGTGACATACACACAATGACAAGAAGACAGGCTTGGCACAGTACGATTAGTCAGGATGCAAATTGTTCCAATAACAGTTACTTCTAAGTGTCATGATGAATTATTATGAGAGTTTTGTATAGCATATTTGATGGACTTGACCACATTACTCATGAAAATGCTTTGCTGTCATAATACTTTACAATTTATATGATACAATATCCCTAGCTACTATTCTTATTAATAATGACAACAGGTGAATATACAACTACAATACTTTTGCACCATAAACTGACATGAAGTAAAGGTAAGATACGGAACATTTATCACATGTTTAAGCATGTGCGGTTGATATACAGCATATTATTATTATATATTTATTCTATATCCAGTTTAAACAAAAATGCATGCAGGCTGGATTCTAACCCTGCATTAACTGTCCTGTTTCTTTAAACTCATTACATTTCCACCTTATGCTACAGTGATACTTATATGAGATGTAGAATTTCCTCACTTACTGCTGTTCAGAATGCTGATCAAAGTGCAACTCTGCCAACTCTAAAATGCACAATTGATAGAATTCCAAATTAAATTTCTTAGCTTTTTATTTTGGGCAGTGGACTATCGTTCACTACCACATAATGCTGCCAGTCCAAAGTGTCCTTTGCTAAAATGCCCACAAAGGATGAACACACAAAAATAAAAGTAAAAAATAAAAATTTAAATAGCAATAGCCAACCTGCAATAATACTGAAAATACAGGATTGGGAGATTTCATTACTTTGTCTGTCTTACAACCTGGTGATACACTCAGGAAATGTGCATTAACTCTCCCAAACAACATACTGTCTGGATTTGAACCCTCAAATCAGTGCAGTAACAACACACTCCATTGTGTTTCTTAACTCGCTTTTCCACCAACACAGGCTTAGAGGAGGAATTCAAAAATGTGCATTCCATAGAGATCTGACTTAGCAGACCATAAAATTACAGGGTCCCTATTATTTTAGCGAATGCAATGAATTGCGAACGCTGTTTAGTCAAACATCATTACACAAAATGGCAAAATATCAAAAGCACGGAACAGCTTTTTCCTAGGGAAAAAAAATCACTGGGCCATTTTCAGGACTTTGCCATTTCCTCTACTATGTGATCTCAGAGTTAGTATATTTAAGTGCGGGGGGGGGGGTGTGGAGGGCACAGCATTTTGAATTTTTTTTTTATGGATCAGCGATTTTCTTCCCTGGGAAAAAAATTTCTGATCCGTGTGTTCAACATATTTGGTTTTCGGGGGTTGTTTGATTATATAGCATTCACAATTCTGTGCGTTAGCTTATATAATATAGACCCAAATTACAGGTCCACTGGAAGAAAGATCAGAAAATTTTCTTTTCTGATTTGTGTGAACATGTCTAGATGAATAGGATATTGACAACATATTTAGGCTTATAATAGCCCACACCATATTAACTCTTTTTTCTCTTTATTTTCTTAGCATCTTCTCCTTCTCTTAGCTTAACTAACAAAAATACGATGTCATACACTTCTTTGCATCTTTGTTTCAATGTGTGATATAGCTAATTAGCAGTGGAGAAATATTTTAATCAGAGGATAGAGAGTGTGCTATTATTAAACGAATATCAATGTTATTAATATGTGTTCTCATAGCTCTCAAGGTGCTTTCACTTTTTATTTTAAGTCACCTCTGCACGATGCAAACATTTCAGATAGAAAAGTCACTTGAGTATTGTTTGCTGTTTGTCAGAACAATCAGAAATACTTGCAAACCATTAGAAGCTAAAAAATTATCATTGCTGTTCCCTGGAATCCTAGGGTGTGTTCATGTAATCATGTAATCATGTACACCACGTTAACACCCCCTACACCAAGTGATTATTTTGGTATTCAGGAATGCTAATTGTCTCTCATCCAGTCAGGATGAAATAGATGAGTATTTGTGGGTTCTGTTCAAGCAGCTTTATTATGTGCAAACACATCAGGATTGAGGCTTAATAACATTAACTTAGATAGACTTATAAACAGACCGGCTATTACACTCATATACATGCTCACTCTCTGACTGCACTCTCAAAATGGCACTGAAATTAGCACATGCTTGCCATTTATATGCATGTGCCGTCCTTGAAACACCTCTTAAAGATACAGCACACACACTCTATTCTACATCCTCCCTATTTGAGAAATAAGTCATACAATGTTGACGACATTAGTTGACATGCAATCAATGCAAATAATTCTTTGTCATGTAATTATACAGAGCTAGATACACATATACAGTTATATCCAGGTTGCTGTGTATTTCACACTAGGTCTGGAAATATGACCAAACCATGTGACATAAAAATTAGAATTAGGTCTAGCTACTGGAACTACCTCTGCTGAATGTTCAACCTTTGGGACATCAGGAACATCATCAGGAATAGAAGTAGAAGTTAAGACACATTCTGCAACAGGAACATTGTCTGAATTGCTCTGAGATCTAGAGTCTGTATCACAGGAACAATGCTGCAATATCGATTCTGGTACAGGAGAAAGATGTCTGCGATTTCTCCTGTACATCACACCCTCAAATTCTATGAAGTAGGATCTCATCTCGGTACATATACCTTTAACTTGTACAATACAGTCAAATCCTTTTGCCGTTTGTATCCTCACTGTCTCTCCATCCTTCAACGGACTAAGAAATTGATTTATCATAGCTGGACTTCTGGAAAGAGCGCTTTCAGAATAATTGGGCTCTAGTTATCCCGTTGTTCTTAGCTTTAGGCCTCGATAAACTGGAACTAATAGGCAATGTTGTTCTGGTTTACCTAGATAGAAGTCTCTGAGCAGGCGAACCAAGTATATTGTCAGGGGGTATGTTTCTGAGATTGAGTAAATTCAAAAACATATCGGTATTATCATACTTTGACCTCTCAAATAATTGCTTTGCACTCAGTACTGCACATTCAGCTAGCCCATTTGAGTGTGGTTATTCTGGGCTACTAGTAACATGTACAATGTCCCATTCTCTTGCGAATTTCTGAAACAACTGACTAGTAAATTGAGTATCATTGTCAGAAATAACTTTGTGTGGACTACCGTGGACTGAGAAATGACATTTCAACTTGGTTATAACAGCAGTGCATGTTAGATTAGGTAGTAAATCAATCTCAAACCAGTTCAAATAAGAGTCTATCAACACTAAGTAATGCTGATTGTTCCACTTGAATATATCAGTGGCTGCTGTTGACCAAGGTAGTTCAGGAACTTGACTTAGCTGAAGAGGTTCTTTTTGCAAATGTGGTTTAGTACTATTGCATACTGAACAAGAAGAAAGTACTTTGTCAATGTCTTTTACTAGAGGAGGCCAAAATACTAGTTCTCTCGCCCTTCTTTTGGTAGATTCAGAACCTGGGTGACCACGATGCAAAATCTGGATATATTCATGTTGTAAGGAAGCGGGAACAACAATTTTAGGACCTTTGAAAAATAATACAATCTTCCATCAACATCTCATCTCTGTAAGGAAAATAAGTTTATACTTCAAGTGGTACACTAGATTGCTTTGACGGACATCCAATATTAATGTAGTGGTTGAGCTTCTGCAAAATTGGATCAGTCTTTGTATGATCTCTCAGCTCATCAAGTCGCTTGGTAGAAAAATTATGCACTTCCATTGTATTTCTGGGTGATCTGGATAAGGTATCAGCCAGATAAAGAAGTCTGCCTTTCGTATAGACAGTTTTGAAGTTGTACTTTTGCAATTTGAGCATCATTCTTTGAAATCTTGCTATAGCTGAATGTGTAGGCTTCTTTAAAATAGTAACTAGAGGTTGGTGATCAGTTTCAATCTGAATAACTCAACCCTAGATATAATCATGAAACTTTGAACTTGCAAATACTATTGCCAATAGCTCTTTCTCAGTTTGAGCATACTGCATTTCAGTTTGGGTAAGAATTATAGATGCATAGGCTACTGGTCTGCCCTCTTGAAGAATAACTGCACCAAGACCAAATTTTGAAGTATCGCATGAAAGAGTGACTGCTTTAGTGACATCATAGCATCTTAATGCAGGTGGGGTGGCAATTTTCTGCTTAAGGTCTTCAAATGCTTTCTGGTGCTGTTCCAACCAAGACCATGTAACATTTTTGCATGTCAGTTCTCTCAAATGTGTTGTCAACTCACTGAAGTCTGGTATAAACTTGCCTAAATAGTTGACCATGCCAAGAAAACATTGTAGAACCTGAATATTATCTGGTGCTGACATCTCAAGAATGGCAGCTTGCTTGGACAGGTCTGGTCTCAAGCCGGTGCTAGTAAATAAATGACCTACATATGTAGGTTCTAGTAGTCTGAATTTGCACTTTAGAGGATTGAGCTTGAAGTTAATATCACATGCTCTGTCTAGAACTTTTTTAAGGTTTCTGCCATGCTCTGCTACACCATTGCCTCCAACCAATAAATCATCTACTATTATGGCACAAGGATAACCTGAAAAAAATTGCTCCATTTCATGCTGAAATATTTCACTTGGAGAGTTTATTCCAACTGGCATCCTGAAGAATCTATATCTGCCAAACGGGGTGTTGAAAGTAGTCAGTAATGAGGATTTGCGATCAAGCATCACTTGCCAAAATTAACTTTTTGCATCCAGGACAGAAAAAACGGTCACATTCAGTATTAGGGCTGCACCTTCCTTGACATTACATGTTAGATGATGTGGTTTCTTTAATGCTTTGTTCAAATCTCTTGGGTCAATACCCATTCTAATTTTGTCTGAACCTTACTTGTGGGCTGCTACCATGGATGCCACCCATTCAGTTGGTTCTGTAACCATTGCTGTAACATTTTATCCAACTGAGCTTTGATTTTATCCTGCATAGTTATTGGAACTTTTCTTGCTGGTCTGTCCACTGGACTGACCTCTGGGTCTAACTTCATAGAATACACAACTGGAAGTTTGCCCAACTTGTCATCAAAGACATCAGCATACTCTGAGAAAATGGTTCAGAAAAAATAGAACTAGGATATGTGTTTATATGATGAACATATTTGGTAAAAGAAAGCATATTCATTCTCAAACTGTCTCTGAGACCCAATAATGACTGCAGAGGTCTTCAAGCTAGATAGAATAACAAGCTGTAAGAGTTCCTAGCCAAATAACATAAAAGCACTACCGAGCCTTCGGTTTAAATATCTTCACCTCCATAAGCAACAAATTTCACACAACTGGCCACATTGAGTTGTTCACCAGCTCTCACCTTAGCAAATGTGTCTGCTGACTTAACATTACTCTTTGAACCAGTGTCTACTTTGAGCTCAGTGGATTTACCATTGATCTGGCAATACAAAACACTTTGTTCTTTGTCAACAAATTCACTGTATCAGCCTTTTCACCAATTACTGACACATCATCTACATAGAAAGTAGAATTACAGCTCTCTATATGATCAACTTGCTTTTTCGAGTGACCCTTCTTTATAACTGTGTGAGTTTTACTTGATTTGCAAAACTTTTGACAATGGTTCCATGTTTAAACTTGTGGCATTGCTGACCTAATGCTAAGTATTTCTCTGTTTTAGACACGATTGGCACCACAATTGCAACAGTTAACAATAAAGCTGGATTTGGGTTTTGCTGACTCACCCTTGTACTGCAGTGAGCATACCCTTTTCATAGAACTTGCCGGAAAACTACATGGTTTCCCAGGAAAACCTGCAGCGGCCATAGCTGCCATGTGCTTAGGTCTGCTTCTGCCAGCGACATGTTGCATGCTGTCTACATTTGCTCTGGACCCTGCTGAAACCATGGTCATCACTTGCAAGCATTCCTGTGTGCCTTTCTGTAACTTCATGGATTTGTCAAATGTAATAGCTTTACTCAATATTAAATCACTGTCACGAAGTAAAATCTTTCTCATAGCAGCACTATTAATACCACACACAAGCCTGTCCTTTATTAACTCATCTTTTAAGTCACCAAACCAACACATTTTAGCTTTGTTTCTCAGGTCAGTTATATAAGCTGCAAACATTTCCCCTGGTTTCTGATCTCTTGTATAAAACAAATACCTCTCTATGTAATATTTGTGTGGGTATTACACATTTCTCTGAATTTGCACTTCAGACACTTGGGGTTTTCCCTTGATTCAGCCTGTACAACAATATAATGATTTTCACCTTATCCCTCATATACTGCTAGTGCATATATAAATGAACACTCTTTCAATGGCCTCTGATCTAGCTAGGTTTAGTAAAATGAATCAGTAAAAGGTGCATGCATCTTTGTCAGAATAAGCTGCTTGTATAAAAATATACTCTTGGCTCAACTATTCTCCAATTCTCTGCAATATTTTGATCAAATACAAGTAGTGAGGGTTTTGAAATCCATCTGCCATATTAACGCATACCAGTGAAGGCTTTTGCAAGTATGTACAAACACTCACATATATACATGTGCCAGAAATTTATTCCAGTATTTCCAACTATGCCCAGTAGCACAACAAGCGTCTGAATATCTGAACTTTGCGAAATAAGTCTCTCGGGCACTGTGATACTCTTGAAATTATTGTACTGTAAGAAATCACCACTTGTCAGTGTAAGAAACATTTCAAAATAACTGCACTGTGCGAAAACTGGGCAGAAGAAGCTTGGAGTAAGAAACATTTCAATGTAACTGGACTTTGCGAATAAACAGTACACAGCACACTGAAATTTCTCCAAAATGACAGCACTTTGCTTAATAACTCTTTACAGTGCAAGAAACACTATGTAATGGCAGCACTTTTGTGAACAGATAAATCCAACACAAGAAACCTTTCAAAATGGCTGTATTTTGACTGTACTTCATGAAATAGTTTCACTTTGCATACAAAAAAACTCTTCAGAATAAATGCACAGTAATAAACACATATTACAAGCACTTTACACACTTTGAGATACTTTGAATAACTCTAGTTATGCCCTTATTACAATATGAAATAGCAGTTATGCAAAACACAGTACTTTGCCAAAAACATGCAGTTGCCTTGCTTTATTTATGCTTAATATGCCCTTTTTTTGCCCTTAGGTTCATAGGTAAGTACTAGGCTATCTGCCTGAGGGCATCTATAAGCCTAGCCAGAATGTGTTGGCTTTCTCTGCCCCCTTAGATTAGTTCCCTGTGCCTCTGTCCAGCAGAGCCGTTAGTTCCCTGTGCCTCTGTCCAGCAGAGCCACTGCAGTGATCCCCGGGGTAAATTTTCTGTTTCCCATCCACTCGTCAAGGTTCCTCTTGAAGAGTATTAGTGAGGGGTTCTGCCTAATGTAGATTGGAATCCTGTTCCAAAGCATGGGGGAGTCTCTGGGACAGGAATCTATCCCTCCCACATGTCCTATTTACTGTTGTGGTGAGGTTTAGATCCATCGAGCGTGTGGCTCTTGGGGATTTGTTTTTTTTTAGGTGGAGCATATCCATCAATTCTGGGTTGGACATGGTCTTGTATGTCAGGCAGAGATCACCTCTGAGTAAGCTGTATGTAACCGAGTACAGCTGGAGTTTCTTCAGTCGGGCTGCATAGGGCATCTGTTTGAGGCCAGTAATCCTCTTGGTGAGGTACTTCTGTGGTCTTTCCAGCTGTTGCAGGTGTCTTGTAAGGTACATCCAAAATGGGGCATTGTACTCTATGATGGGTCTGATGAGTGATGGGTAGAGGGGCACAATAACCTCTTTTGTTCTAGATGCAAACCCTTTTGTGATTAGGTGGGCCACATAGAAGGATTTTCTAACCACCTTGGCAATATGATTATCAAAGGAGAGATTACTATCTACTTGGGTCCTCAGATCCCTTATTACATTTTCTGTATTTAGGGGACTACTACGTATGTGGTAGTTCATGGGGTACTTTGTTTTTTCCAAAGGGGATGACTATGCACTTTTTGGCATTTAGCTTGAGGCCATGATTTTGACACCAGGTATCCATCTCAGTGATACCCTTCTGGAGGATGTCTGTATCAGCCAGACAGTCAATTATGGCCCCCAGTTTGCAGTTATCTGCAAACTTGGTCAGCCATAGTCCTCCTGTGCATGCCTGCACCTCTGAGATCTATATACCAAACAGGAGGGGTCCCAGGACTGAGCCTTGGGGGACACCACTTGTAACCGGTTTAGAGTCAGACCTAGAGCTTGCAACTCTCACCATGTGGGTTCTATCTGTAAGCCAATTGGCAACCCATCTCGTGAAGTAGGCATTTATGTTCAGGCTGGTGAGCTTGTCTATAATACCAGAATGGGGAATGGTGTCGAAAGCCTTTGCGAGGTCTAGGTAAACCTTGTTTAATCTTTGTTCATGCCCGTTGTACTTTTCTTGTGCTAGTTTTACTCTAAACATGCCGTTTTTGCTTTAAACATGCTAGTTTTGCTTTAAACATGCTGGTTTTGCAAATTCGAGGTAATTCCAAACCCCTTATATGCTTTTTTAATAATCATTTTATTAATAAACCTTTTATGCCTCTCACTTGTTTAATAATGCAGTTTGTGCCCTTGTAATGCTCTCTTTTATCTTTTATATAAAATAAATAATGTGTGCAAGTTTTCATTACCTTTGGTTTGTTTGTGGCCCCTTTTTGTGCTTGTTTCTCTTAGTTTACCTTCACTGATAACTCTGCACCTCGTAGCTCTGAAAAGCAGTCTCTGGAATCCTGACACCATGTCACTCGTCCGGTCAGAATGAAATAGATGAGTCTTTGTGTGCTCTGTTCAAGCAGCTTTATTATGTGCAAACACATCAGGATTGAGGCTTATTAACTTTAACTTTGATACATTTATAAAAAAACTAGCTATTATACTCATACATGCTCACTCTCTGGTGGCACTCTCAAAATAGCACTGAAGCTAGCACATACTTGCTATTTATATGTACATGCCATCCTTGAAATGCTTCTTAATGATACAGTACATACACACTATACTACACTAATGATTTAACACCTCATTTGCATCTTCACAGTGCTCAGAGAACTGAATTGACACTATATAAAGGTAATATTGTAGCTAGGGAACTAGAAGGAGGGGGTATTGTTTTGATACAGGCAGACTGTTACTGATATTTACTTTGGAGGAGAATTTTCTACAAATTACAACATTTTTTTCCTAAGGCATGTTTGTCCTCTTAATAAACTGTTTATATTTTCATATTTGGAATGTATTTCAATATGCTATAGAAAAATGTTTTTATCTGTATGCATTTTTTCATTCATTGTTGGCATAGTCCAAGTATGGCAGTTCTTGCTCCGCCTTCAAAGTTTTTTTTAATGAATGCTATGGTTACATCAGAGTATTCTGTTACTATTAGCTCTTGGAATTTCACCAATTAGTGTAGACAAGTTTATTGTTTATTATCAACTTCAAGGAGTTGTATATGTGTAGCTAACAGAGATGTTATGCTTCTTAGATGTCCCGCAGTGACCTCCACATTAGTGGAGAGACCAATGAAAATTGATTAGAATTTTTAATTCTAAGTCTTGCCTATTTATTGATAATACTGCCATCCAGTAGTCAGTTACACAGCTGCTGTCCTTATTACAGAAATGTTAACATAACGGATGTAATGCTAATGTAATATTTTTTGGGGGGAGGGCTCCCTTAACTTGTGTATATTTCTAACTGAGCATTTTGTGTTCAATGCTAATGTAATATTTTTTGGGGGAATGGCTCCCTTAACTTGTGTATATTTCTAACTGAGCATTTTGTGTTCAACTGTTTTGAGTTGACAATGAGTTCACAGGTTTTATTTGAGGCAAATAATTTCTGTGTGTGCTACAGATGTGTTTTTTCTTTTATTCTGTTTCACGTCATATTGAATTATCGCACCCCCAACTATCTGTTTCACACTAGCCACCATTCGATGATGCAGAGAACAATGTCATCATTTAAGCCTTATGCCACTTTGGACCCTTCCTGTTTGACAGAGGCGGAGGTGATATGTCTGCCAGAAAAAGCATACGGAAACAGGTGGTCACTGACATAAATGCAGTTGGTGGCCATGCTAGAAGGTGTGTCACTGTGTCACTGATATGACTACAGAACCCCGCAAGAGGGCAGCTGCAGTTGCACATAAACAGATGGCTACAGGTGATAGCTCTGCTACTGAACTACCACTCATGGAAACTGAGAAGTTTCTGCTTACCTCTAGAGATTCTGACAGCTCAGCAGAGGGTTCACACAGAATCATTGATTTTAGTGCTGATGTGGGTGACAGGCCAAGTGTGTCCCAAGAACAACTTCCAAGTGTGCTATATATAAATGCCATTCTAGACATCTCTACACGTTAATACTTGTATACATCTGATATATCTGAAAACATTGAGACATGTTACTTAGAAGACACAGTCCAATAGAGCTTGTGGGGGGAAAATTTGGCTGTCTGATTGATTCTAAGATATTTCTTAAGGGGCAGATAGACTGGGCATTATTCTCTGTCCTTGTATCATTTGCATTATTATGATTATTAGCCTTCTTTCCATTGCCTTCCCCTTTTCCAGGGACATCAGAAATACCATCTGAAAGACCACCAGGTATCATGGAACTTATAAACAAAGACATTGGTAACCTTCAAACACTGGAACCCACCCAGTTTGAGTTTGTGAAGGGCCGATCATGTCTCCTGAATCTGATTGACTTCTTCAAATCAGTCTCCAGAGTTGTGGACGAGGGTAAGGCAGTCCACACAGCCTATCTGGACCTTGCCAAAGCCTTTGACACCATCCCCCACTCTGGAATCATAGATAAACTTACTAAGCTGGGCATAAATCCCTACGTCACTCGATGGGTTGCTAACTGGTTTACTGACAGAACCCAGACAGTAAAAGTAGCCGACTCCAAATCCAGCTCCAGACAAGTGACAAGTGGAGTACCTCAGGGTTCAGTCCTGGGACCACTCTTGTTTGGCATCTACTTCTCTGAAGTACAGGCCAACACTAAAGGACTCTGGCTAACAAAGTTTGCAGATGACTGCAAACTGGGAGCCATTATTGAATCCCCAAATGATGTGGATATTCTACAAAAGGGCCTTACAGAAACAGATGCCTGGTGCCAGAGCCATGGGCTCAAGCTTAATGCCAAGAAATGTATAGTTATCCCCTTTGGAAAAAACCACATACCCATGAATTACCACATAGGTGGCAAGACACTAAACATTGAAAGTGTGATGAGAGACTTAGGGACACAGGTGGATAGTGATCTCACTTTCGATAACCACATTGCCACAACAGTCAAGAAATCCTTCTATGTGGCACACCTCATCACTAAGGGCTTTTCATCCAGAAAAAAGGAGGTCATTGTCCCACTGTACTCATCCCTCATTAGACCCATTATAGAGTATAATGCCCCGTTTGGTATGTAACTCACAAGACATCTGCAACAGCTGGAAAGGCCACAGAAATACCTCACTAAAAGAATCGCAGCCTAAAGCAGATGCCATATACTGACCATCTAAAAAGACTTCAGCTATACTCTGTGGCATATCGTCTACTCAGAGGTGATCTCTGCTTAACATACAAGGCCATGTCAAACCCTGAGCTGTTGGACATGCTCCACTTAAAGAAATCCCAATCCCTCAGAGTCACACACTCCAGGGATCTAAACCTTGTCATCACAATGAAGAAAACATGCTGGAGGGATAGGTTCCTGACCCAGAGACTCCCCGTACTCTGGAATAGACTGCCCATACATATCAAACAGAGCGCCTCATTGGCCCTCTTCAAAAGGAACCTTGATGATTGGATGGGGGATAGGAAATTCACCCCGGGGATCATGTCAGTCGCCCTGCTAGACAGGGGCCTGGAGAAGTAAATATTGTGGGAAGAAATATCCAGGGAATTGTTATGGCTAGGCTTGCATAGGCCCTAGGGCCGATAGCCTAGTATCAACCTATGAACCAGTACATACTTTCTTTGCTTATTAATACCCATTAGTTAGATGTTGGTCTGAGGAGAGAGTAATTATTGCATTCATTTAGCATCTAAAATTGTTTAACATGAGGTTTTAGAATACAGTTTGGATCATTTCTAGTTTCTCTTTCTCTTTTTTTCTGTGTTGGTTGCTTATTATCACAACTGATCTTGACAGTGGCAGTGTATAACTCATACCACCTAATGTCAGAGTATTGGTAGGCTCTGATGATGATAGTGGAGATATAGAGGCACAGTCAGGGAGTGCAGAGGTTCAGTCTGATGTTGAAGTTGTGGCTGACACATCCCCTGGCCTTATTTCGGACACAGTCAGTATGCCTATGCATACCCAATCCAGTTAGGCCTCAGATATAGGAAAGGTTGAGGGTGACACAGTTGATCAGGGTAGTGTGATTACTCTGATTTGCAGAGCTGGTTGAGTTTGCCTGTAGCCATTGTGAGGGTGTGGCACCACACAGGAGACTGCTAGAGGTTGTTGGAGGAAGCCTGTTATTCATCCTCTTCCATATGCTGGTGTGTCATTATGTGTCACCAGACATATGTATAGGGCTGTCATATAGGCATAGGTACATGGCACATTCTGATGTGCATGACTGTCTCAGCCATGTGGGTAACTCCTAGGATAGGACGAGTGACAAACTGGATAAGGTAATGCCTGTGATGGAACTTCTGCTGGAAGAAAGTCATATCCACGTGTCCATAGAGTAACAACATACTCTGGTAGAGTAGCAACATGCTCTTCCAAGTCCCGCTGCTATAGTGGCACTACATCCACTGCTACATCAGTGATTAAGGTGTCCAAATGCAGACATAGTAGGCCACAGGGTCATAGTGCTGCATGTAGTCATGAAGAAAACTCATACAACAGGCACCGCTCACATTCAAGTAGCACCCCCCAGTCTGAACAGGGCATGTGGGAGTGGAAGTGCAACTCCTGGCAAAGGCAGTTTTCATGGTTGGGAATGATGACACTGAACTGATAACTCTTCCATACATGGCTGACATCTGTGCAACATGGCAGGATGTAGTTATAGCACAGAACTTGATTGTGTTCATGCAGACAGATACACATTTCACAAAAAGTGCCCATACCGAGTCACACACATGCGAGCTAAGCAAACTTTAATGTTGATTGTGATACATCTCCTGTTACTGGCCCTGAGAAATGTTCAACTTTAATGAATGCCTGTGTTTCTTACTTACAGACACTCACTACTTTGGTGTCAGCCTTGGCCTTCTGTTCTCCCACCCTGTGCAAATGATGATGACTGTGCCAAGTCATTTGTTCATTTTGTTTTGACTTAGGGTTGTATATATGTCTGATGCACTGACTGGATAGCTGAGTGAGTCTTTCTTACAATATTGATTTTATGCACATGTAATACAGAAGGAAATTTGGGATTTTTTTTACATGATCATTTGTGAATGATAATTTCAGTTAGTACTGTAAGTCATGCATTCAAATCAACGGGTAAGTGACCAGCATGATGCAGGTTATTGGGTAAGATGCATAGCTATATATTGCACATATCAGTCACATAAGCTATTAATGCCATTGATGGACACCTCACACAGGTTCTGCTTGAGTACATTTAGGGTTGTATGTATGTCTGATGCACTGACTGGATAGCTGAGTGAGTCACTCACTACTTCATAATACTTATACTTCATAAACCACACCCTCTCTCCCAATCAACCAATCCCTTTCTCCTTCCTTTCAGGAAATTACCACACCCTTGCATTTTTCTTCCTACCAGAAACTATAACCCAATATTTAGAGTATTTTACCATATCCCTTTCCTTCTAGCAAACAAGTATTAATTCCCTGCTCTATACACTCTTCTTATACAATTACTACCTATTTTAATTTTGGAATTAACTCCTAAAACTTCCTTACATATCTCTTCAAGACACTTTTAGTAGTAATAAATAAACTGACCAAACCAATACTCTTAGCTTTAATTTCAATTGCTCTCACCTCACCTACCTCATCACCTCCTTTGAAAAACTGTACTATTTCCATTTCAATTATTCCCCAAAACAAACAGCTGTACATACTCCCATACTCCCTAATATTCAAACTAACATCACTTTTGTTCCCACCTGTCTACTACCTAAATACCATAGATTCTCTCACATTAAATACTATAAACCCACAGTAAAGAAAGTAAAATATCTAACCAACTTTACAAATGCTTCTACAATCAAACTAAGCAATCCCTCCTTAAAAGACGGTGACATCCACCCTAACCCTGGCCCTACAAATCCTGCTACCCTAATAACCCACCCTAAACTACCAAACTCTTTCCTAATAGGACACCTAAATATTCGCAGTATTAAAAACAAAGTAGCCCATCTCCACGCCCTTCTAGATATTCACGGCTTTGACATCTTCTGCCTGACAGAAACTTGGTTAAAACCAGAAACCAAAGACAATGAAGTCATTCCTCAAGGATATAATATATTAAGACAAGACCGAATAAAAAGCAAGGGTGGGGGAGTAGCAGTCCTATTCAAAGATGGACTTCAAATCTCCACCTTTACCATATGACCCACCTCAGCATAGTAAGGCAGAAGTCCTTATTACCAGATTTCAAATTAACCAAAACAAATCTTTATATATCGTTTGTATCTACCTACCACCTGGTAATAATATCAATACCATAGAGGATATTCTAAGCTGGATGTCCTCAACCTACCCTCAAGAAAAAATAATACTTGGTGATTTTAATACTGACTGGAAAGCTATTAACACGGCTAATCCTACCTCCCATATCAACCTTCATGGCTTTAGTCAAACTATCACTTCCACAAGTAGAACCAATAAACCAAATAAGAAAAAGAGCACCTTAGACTGGATACTTATAAATAAACAGAAACAAGCTTACAACATAGGAACTCTGCCAGACCGATGTAAGTGATCATTCATTGACCTACATCCTAAGGCAAAAAAATGATATCTCTAACCCCCCAACATATAGGATTGCACGTTCCAACAAAAGCTTTAACCCAGTACTTTTCCAAGATGAACTTATAGCCTGTGACTGGAACCCTTTAAAAACCCTACCACTTGAAGAAGCTGTTAAATACCTAAACTCTAAATTCTTATCGATCCTAGATAAGCATGCACCCAAACGGTCCATTAGAATGAAGTCCGAGCCTGCCCCCTGGCTTTCTAAAGAAACCAGACAAAAAATGTTACTTAGGAACAAGGCTTGGGCTAAATGGAGAGCTAACAAAACCTTCTCAGATGAACAAACATTTAAGCATTTAAGAAATATTACAAAAAAGGCAATACTTACAGACAAAAAGACTACTATAAGTTACAGCAAAATCAACAAAACAATCCCCAAAAGTTCTGGTCTAGTATAAATAAATTCCTAAACCCAGGCCACTCACGTACACCTACCCCATCCCAGGCCAAACAAAACACCCCCCACCAAACTGCCAATACCCTCAATACCTTCTTCACAGAGACCATACAATCACTAGCCAGTCAACTAGTCCCTGACAACTCAAGCTTCCCTTCCACCATACCTGGCACTCTTCCAACATTCCATCTGAAACCCATCTCAACCACTCTCATCTATAAATACATCCAAAAACTTAAACCTTGTACTCCTTCTGCTGACCAGCTACCATCAGAATACCTGTAAAAAGCAGCCAAAGTAATTTCTTATCCCATATCCATCCTCATAAATAGAACCATTAAAGAAGGAATAGTTCCAGACATCTGGAAAATCTCCCATATTATCCCCCTACACAAAGGGGGTACCTCTAATGATTATTCCAACTACCGGCCAATAGCTCTATTAATCACCCCTAGCAAAAATTATGGAAAAATGCATTCACCAACAACTTTTAAACCATTTATCTCAACATAACATCATAGCAAACTGTCAGCATGGCTTTAGGCCATCCCATAACACCACAACTGCCCTATTATCCTTTACAGAAGCCATTAATAGAAATTGTAATAACAACAACCTCTCTTCTGCACTCTTTATTGACCTGTCAAAAGCATTTGACATGGTAAATCATACCCTTCTTATCAACATTCTTGAATCCCTTTCCCTTGATTGCCTGGCAGTTCAATGGTTCAAGTCCTACCTTACCAATAGGCAACAGGCAGTACTTTGGGAAAATAATATAACATCCCTTCTGCCTGTCACACTTGGTGTCCCTCAGGGCTCTATTCAAGGTCCACTTCTTTTCTCACTGTTTATCAACGACCTCCATGTAGCCATTCCACAAGCCACCTGCATTCAATATGCAGATGATTCTAC
Source organism: Protopterus annectens (assembly GCF_019279795.1). Lineage (NCBI taxonomy): Eukaryota > Metazoa > Chordata > Ceratodontiformes > Protopteridae > Protopterus > Protopterus annectens. Next base: position 645,039,753 of record NC_056745.1, on the reverse strand, counting down.
ACTAGTATGCTCAGCAAACTCCCCAACTGATCTACATTCTCTTACTCAGAATGTTTTCAACATAGTTCAAACATGGTTCACTAAACGTTGCCTCCTGCTCAATGCCAAAAAAACTAAACTCCTTCTCTTCACACCCACCAGCAAATCCTCCCCCATAGAATTCTCTGTCATCTCCAATAATGGCACAAGTATATTCCCCGATTCTACCACTAAATTGCTAGGAATTACTATTGACAATAACCTTACATTTGACAGCCACATAAATAACACCATCAAAACTGTCAATAGAAAAATAGGCTCCTTATATAGAATTAAACCTTTCCTAACACCAATAGCCAGAACTAAGATTGCACACTCCCATTTAATTTCAACTCTTCTGTATGCCTCACCAATATACACTAATCTAAAGAAAAATAATCTCATCAAACTAGCTAATTCCTATAATAACATTGCCAGACTTGCCTCCGGAAATCCTTTTAGAACTCACCATTGCCTGAATCTAATGCAGCTAGGCTGGCTTGAATTTCAAAACCAATTGAAAGTCTCCCAACTCACCATTGCCCGCAAGATATTTTATAAACCTAACAGCACTCCTATACTCTCCAATCTCATAATCCCCTACAGAAATCTAAATTCTCTTCGCTCTTCCAGCAAACTTCTTGCTAGCATAAGCAAGTCTTACAACATGGCTGGAGTTTCTCTGTTTTCCAACTCTGTGGGAAAAAACTGGAACCTACTGCCTAATGAACGAACTTTAATTTCTTCATTGCCTCTCTTTAAACAAAACCTCAAAATACACCTCAAATCAAACTGGTTATGCCCCTGTAGCAACCCTGACTAATCTTCTCCTTCACTATAGGTATTTCTCCTTTTGAACCTCTACTTATTTCACATTCTTTGCGGTAGGACTGTAACTGGTTTACAGAATTCAACATACTGATGTAATCTATCCTGCTTAATGCTCTGAAAATCTCTATCCTGGTAATATACTGATAGTCTACATGTATCTCTTTTTTAATCCCCCTGCTCTCTGCGTGGCTGCTGAGCAATCCCTGGTGTCTTAGACTATCTAACTTTCTGTTCAAAGCTATTATATACACTTTTTTTCTTTCAACTCCCACCTTACCTTATTGGACCAAAAGGAGCAACTATACTCACCTATCCAGCCTGCGTGGGTAATTCTTCACCTGGGTAACCAAACACCACTGGACTAAAAGCCTCAGGATATATTTTCTGTTCAAAGCTATTATATACACTTTTTTTCTTTCAACTCCCACCTTACCTTATTGGACCAAAAGGAGCAACTATACTCACCTATCCAGCCTGAGTGGGTAATTCTTCACCTGGGTAACCAAACACCACTGGACTATAAGCCTCAGGATATATTTTCTGTTCAAAGCTATTATATACACTTTTTTTCTTTCAACTCCCACCTTACCTTATTGGACCAAAAGGAGCAACTATACTCACCTATCCAGCCTGAGTGGGTAATTCTTCACCTGGGTAACCAAACACCACTGGACTAAAAGCCTCAGGATATATTTTCTGTTCAAAGCTATTATATACACTTTTTTTCTTTCAACTCCCACCTTACCTTATTGGACCAAAAGGAGCAACTATACTCACCTATCCAGTCTGAGTGGGTAATTCTTCACCTGGGTAACCAAACACCACTGGACTAAAAGCCTCAGGATATATTTTCTGTTCAAAGCTATTATATACACTTTTTTTCTTTCAACTCCCACCTTACCTTATTGGACCAAAAGGAGCAACTATACCGACCTATCCAGCCTGAGTGGGTAATTCTTCACCTGGGTAACCAAACACCACTGGACTAAAAGCCTCAGGATATATTTTGTATGTCTCTTAGTATTTCTGTCCTATGTTATTTTGCATATTTTAATCTTACACACCCTTAAGGTATACTAGATTAACTGTCAGTTTTGCCAGCAGCCATATCCCTAGTTTCATCCACTGAAGTACTCCACTGTCTCCACCTGCACCTCTGCAGCCTATCTACTTTGCTTTTCTTAATAAACCTTCCTTCTCAATACCATTTTTCCTTTTCTGTTCTCCTTACTGCAGAAAACTCTCTATAGATTTAATACCAGCTCTGGCCACTAGATGGCAGTCTCTACTCTCCACTGATTCTTTAAGACTGTTGCACTCTTCTCCTTTGAATTCTCTCCCTTGGTCTCTCTTCTTATTGTTTTACTTTACCCTGTTACCTTCCCTAGTTTTCCCCCTACAATTCTACCTTCTCTTCCTCCTGTATTTCACACTCTATGCTTCACCTTTGACTTAGCCCTTTTACCTATCTTCTATTAGAAGTACCTGGTCTTCTCTAACTTTTCCTTTTTCTTATACCTTTCTGACCTCACTTACCTCCATTTCTGATTGTTTCCTCCTTCTCTTTCTTCAGCTGTTTCTTCCCCACCCACCCCAGGGTCCTACATTTAACTTGCCTCTAGACACACCTCTTACTTACACCCAATCACACTCAGCCACACAAATTGTGTACCACCCTACAATTAGCCACACCTACTTACCTACTATAACCTGCCCCACCTCTCTTTCACTAACACACCTGAAATATCACAACCCCTACCACCTCCCCTAAACTCCCACAGTACTTCCACCTACAATATACCAGCAAACCACATTCAAACTTACAACTATTTTATCATGACTACAGCTATCCTCCAGTCACAACTGAAATTACCTATCTCCTTCTTACTATTATTCCTCCTCATTACCACTTACTTCCTAACCTCCTATGAACACTCCATAACTGTTTCCCTCTCACTGCCATCAAAACATACCAGTACAACTGCTACATCCCCAACTCCATCCTTCTTACACACATCCACACAATCCATCTACCTACTTGCCAAATACCATAGGCTATTTCACTGCAAACTACTGAAAACTAAAACAAAGAAAATATTTTCACACCCTCCTAAAAAATAAACTTGAAAACTATCTTACACTACTCCATCTACTACTAGATGGTGACATACACCCCAACCCAGGCCCTCAAGCTACTACTACCAAAACTCACAAAACTCATATCAAACCCTTCTCTCTTCATCCACTACACCTCTAACTTATTATCCTTGGCCCATCTCAATCTGTAACAAACTTAGTCAACTCCATGCCCTATTAGATGTACACAAATTTGACATTCTATGCTTATCAGAAACTTGGCTAAAACCTTCAATTAAAGACATTGAAATTACCCCACCTGGATATAACATTGTTTCCAGGAAGGGAGGTGGAGTAGCTATTCTATATAAAACAAACCTGAAGCTTACTCTTCTTGAACTTACCCTTACTCAAACAAATAATGCTGAAATAATCTGCTCCAAAATTCAAATTAACACTACTAAAGCAATAAACATCATCTGTGCATACCTCCCCCCCTGGAAATAACATCCCCACTTTAGAACAACTTCTTGAACAACTCTCTAATAACCTCCCTCAAGAAACACTATTCCTTGGGGACTTTAACATTGATTGGAAATCTTGTAACAATGCTAACCCTACTTCCCATATAAACCTTTATGGTTTCAAACAACTAATTGATAGTCCCACTAGAATAAATAATAAGAGCAAAAGAAACCACCTTAGACTGGATTCACAAACCTACCAAACTGGCATCCTTCCTGATGACCTTAGCGATCACTCCCTCACCTATGTCGTTAGAGCTAAAACTAATCTAAACTTACCTACCTCTCATAGAACACTATATTCAAAAAAACAATTTAATCCTGAACAGTTTCAAACAGAACTTTCACATTACAACTGGACCCCTCTAAAACACCTCTCACTTAACAATGCCGTTGAACATTTCAACTCAGCATTCCTTGCAATCTTAAATCAACATGCCCCAAATTGTACCATTAGAACAAAGACCAAAACAGCATCCTGGCTAACCTCTAATACTAAACAAAAAATTAAACTGAGAAATAAATCTTGGAAAACTCGAGAAACCCAACAGATCATGAAACCTTTAGAGAGCTCAGAAACAATACCAAAAAAGCCATCCTCTCCGATAAAAAGAATTATTACTTTGAACTTCAGCAATCCACCAAAAAAGAACCAAAAAAGTTCTGTTCTACTATCAATAATCTACTTACTCCAGGCAAAGTAGTTACACCCAACCCACAGAATTTAGACCCTGATAATCCATCTTTAATAGCTAATAACTTCAATACCTTCTTTACTACTTCCATACAAAGTCTAGCTAACCACTTATCTCCTGATGCTTCCCAACTGCTCTTAAGTAACATCAACTTCCCTCCAACTTCAACCCATACCCCCACTACACATTCAATCTCTTTACAAAAACTTAAACCCACTACCCCTCAGCAGATAAACTTCCTGCTGAATTCCTTCAAGTAACAGCTAAATCTATTGCCTACCCTGTTTCTATCCTAATAAATAGATCCATAAAGAAAGTACTTTTCCATCAATTTGGAAGATATCACACATCATACCCTTACACAAAGGAGGTAAATCCACTGACCTTTCTAACTTTAAGCCCTATAGCACTATTATCTCCACTAGCTAAAATCATGGAAAAATGTATACACAAACAACTACTTAACCATCTCCTTCAAAACAACCTACTAGCTAACACTCAACATGGATTTAGACCTTCACATAGTACTACTACTGCACTACTTACACATATTAAAATCCCTTGCCTTAGATTTCTTCCTTAACCTGGTTCTCATCCTATCTTGAAAACCCACAACAAAGCAGTACTATGAAAAATTCTCTATCTGCTCTACTACCCATCTCTTTAGGAGTACCTCAAGGATCTATACTAGGCCCACTCTTATTCTCTATCTTTATTAATGATCTCCAATCATCTATCCAAAACACTACCTGTATACAATATGCAGATGATTCCACCATTATTTGCACACTTCACTCAATCTGAACTCCAGTCACTGACACAATCTACCTTTTCTACCGTCGAACAGTGGTTCTCAAAAAGATGTCTTCTCCTCAACCCCAAGAAAACAAAACTTTTACTATTCTCACCTACCCACAAATCTTCTCAACTAAACTTTACTATTACTGCAAGTGATAATTCCCTCATCTCCTGTCACTATTGATAATAATCTTAGCTATGATTATCACATCAATAACACTATAAAGATTGGTTCACTGTACAGAATTAAACCCTTCCTTACACCAGAAGCACGGACCACCTTAGCACAATCACATCTTATTTCTACCCTCCATTTACACTAACCTCTCTAAACTGTCTACATCCTACCACAATATAGCTCGTTTTGCCACAGCATCCCAGTATAGAACACACCACTGTATAAACTTAAAACAATTACACTGGTTGGAACTTCCTAATAAACTTATCTATCAACAACTATTAATAACACATAACATTCTATATCAACCATCAAAGACACCTGCTCTTAGTAACCTTTGACCTATAATATATATAATAACTTTGAGCCCAGCCGAAAAAAGCTACAAGTCAACACAACTAGGATCACAAATTCTGCAGGTAACTGCCTTTTCTCCAACTCAGTAGGCAAAATTTGGAATAACCTCCTGAACAACTTCTGGCTCTGCTCTTGTACCAGTCCAGACTAATCTACTTTCTTCATTTTACTATCATAATTCCTTATTTCAAAACTGCAATCTTTCTCTGTGATCACAAATGACTAATTACCCTATTCTCACATAATTTTACTGTAAACAATTAATGCCTTGTGTTTTTATTACTTTATCTAGACTAATATGTATGCATTGTTGCTCACTGTCTGTGTCTCAGACATTTATTGTAATAATTTAATAATCTTGTTTTTTTTAATCTGTGCTTTTTTCCCCCCGGCCTCCACTGAAAATGGAAATTATCCAGCTGGACTAGCCCGGTCAACAAATGTAAAATAAAAATAAAAATAAAAATAAAATAAATCTCACTGCCTATTGAATTATCCTATACATATTGTCACCTCTACTATTGTAAATACCTACATTACTCTAGTAATACTGCTGTAATGTATTGTATTCTAATTACTTCCTGCTTTTTTGAATAATCTTCTATTGAAATCCATTCATTTATTATGTATTAATATTGATTTTTAATTTTTAACTGTTTTTTAATAATTTTTTTAATTTTTAAATGTTTAATTTCAATTTTTATTTTGTTTCACTGGAGCTTTTCTCCCCGGGCCTCTACTGAAAATGGAAATATATCCAGTTAGACTAGCCCGGTTAACAAATGTAAAATAAAAAATAAATAAATTTATGACTAACAGTGTGTAGGTATGAGTTACTTTTGCGTTACACCATTATTTTTATACTACAGGTTATAACCTTAACATTATGTGCAGGTATGACTTGTGTCCTTTAGGGCTGCCTCTGTCTAATGTTATAAGTACATAGCCAATACATGGTGAAGTAAAGGTTATGAATGTTGGTTGACATCAGTTTTACTATTGGTATGTGCTTAGGTTGCTATGGGTATTCCTTAAGTGGTGAATGTGTGTGCTATCCTATGCCTCTTAGCCAGGGTGAGGGTATATTGTGCAAGCCTGTGTCTGCATCTCCATCTGCAGCTGGTGGTTCTCCCTCCGAATACTCAACTGTGTGTGTGCTGGAGGTGCTGGCTCCTCATATGGTTCAGCAATGTGTGGTCCTGGCTCTTGCTGTCTATGTTGTAGCTGTTTTCTCAGGATGATATTTTGCAACATAGCATGGACTGTGAATATTTCTGTGCAGGTGCCTAGGCCATACTGCAGGGCATGCCCTGATGTGTCTAGACACCAGCAATGTGACTTAACACACGTTCTGTGATGTTTGTAGTTTGAGTGTGGGCATTGTTGTATCTCTCTTCAGTGGGGGTGTGTGCATTTCTGATTGGTGTCATGGAAACTAAATTGCCTGGTGGAACATTACTCCTAGCAAACCTTGTGTAAAGCTGAGAGGTGTACCACATGCATGATAACTGCCTGGGCTGTCAGAACACACATTGAGGATGATCCCATGGGCTTTTCAGGCAACATGGCAGTTGATTAAGTGGAACCCATTGCCACTGATGTATAGGTTTATAGGTTAGTACAGGCCTAGCCAAATGAGGTTCCCTGGCTTTCGCCACCCAAGTAAACTAATTCCCTGTGGCCCTGTCAAGCAGAGCCACAGCAGTGATCCCTAGGGTGAATTTCCTATTTCCCATCCAATCATCAAGATTTCTGTTAAAGAGGGCTAATGAGGAGCTCTGCTTGAAATGATGGTGCAGCCTATTCCAGAGCAAGGAAAGTCTTTAGGACAGGAATCTATCCCTCCAGCTTGTTCTGTTTATTGTGGTGACAAGGTTTAGGTCCCTGGAGGGTGTGGCTCGGAGAGATTGGGATTTCTTTAAATGTAGCATGTCCAATAAGTCTGGGTTTGACATGGCTTTGTACGTTAGGCAGAGGTTGCCTTGAAGTAGGCGATATGCGATGGAGTAGAGCTGGAGTTTTTTTAGAAAGTCTGTGTACGGCATCTGTTTGAGGCTGGTAATCCTCTTAGTGAGGTATTTCTGTGGCCTTTCCAGCTGTTGCAGATGTGTTCCAAGGTACATGCCAAATGTACTCTATGATGGGTCTAATAAGGGATGAGTAGAGAGGAACGATGACCTCTCTTTTTCTGGAGGAGAACCCCTTTGTGATGAGGTGTGCCACATAGAAGGATTTCGTGACTACTGTGGCGACATGATTATCAGACGTGAGATTACTATCCACCTGTGTCCCAGGGTCTCTTATCACATTTTCAGTGTTTATAGATTACCGCCTATGTGGTAGTTCATGGGTATGATATTTTTCCCAAAGGGAATAACAATGCACTTCTTGGCATTGAGTTTTAGGCCATGACTTTGACACCAAGCATCAGTCTCAGTGAGGCCTCTTTGTAGAATGTCCATGTCCTTAGGTGAATCGATTATGGCTCTTAGTTTGCAGTTGTCTGTGAATTTTGTTAGCCAGAGACCAGCTTTATTAGCCTGGAATTCTGAGAAGTAGTGAACAGGAGAGGACCCACGACCAAACCCTGTGGTACTCCGCTTGTCACTGGTCTGACGTCAGATTTGGAGTTGGCAACTTTCACTGTGTGGGCTCTATCAGTGAGTCAGTTTGCCACCTATCTTGTAACATAGGGATTTATGCCCAGTCCAGTGAGTTTATCTGTAATTCCAGAGTGTGGGATGGTGTCAAAAGCCTTGGTGAGGTCAAGACTGGCTGTGTGCACTACCATATCCTCGTCCACAGCTCTAGTGACTGCTTTGAAGAAGTCAATCAGGTTTAGGAGGCATGATCTACCTTTTACAAACCCAAACTGAGTTGGGTCCAGAGTTTGGAGGTTGCCTATGTCTTTGTTTATAAGCTCTAGGATGATGCGTTCCATGGCCTTACAGACCAGGCTCATCAGGCTAATGGGGCAGTAGTTCCCGGGGTCTGTGGTGGCACCCCCCTTGTGGAGTGGGATAACCGTCACTGTGCGCCATTCCATAGGCACAAAGCCTGACATGAGACTATGGTTAAACATGGTACTTAGGTGGGGTGCCAGTTCGTTCTGTAGTTCTTGCAGAACGCAGCCTGGGATGTTGTCTGGTCCCATGGATTCTGTGTTCTTGGCTTTGGAGAGTACTGTCTTTACCTGTGCAGCTGTGATTTCAGGGGCTTTGTAGTCATCCGGTATGGGGATGGGCCCTTTGGGGGAGAGGGAGGGGTGAAGTTAGCACTGAACCTGTCTGCCAGGATGTTGGCAATATCAGTTGGTTCTGTAAATGTAGTGCCATTGTGCTGTAGTTCAGAGCAGATCTGAATGTTGCCATTGAGATTCTTGACATAGCTGTAGGAGGCTTTGTGGTTGTCTTTAGAATCCATGGTGATTTTATTTTTGAAACTAGCTTTGGCTGATTTTTATGAGGGATCTCATCTTCTTGCTGAGGCTGACCAGGGAGTTCCTGCAATCATGGGATTTTGCTGTTTTCTGCAACAGTTTTTTTTCCTTCTGTTGTAGAGCTTGTTTATGGTAGGGGACCACCAGATAGGTTTCCTTTTTCTGGAGGATAGTGTCTTGGTTCTGTTGGGGATGGCACGGTCCATGAACTCATGTAGGTGCTTATACAGTGCATTTGTATATGATTCAGCAGTTGTGCTACTATTTTCCAAGTGTGTGGGTGTAATGAACTTTGCCACTTCTGACTTAAGAAGCATGAAGTTGGTTTTGGAGAAGTTTTTCTATGGTGGTTTTCTTGATTGGGAAGGGGGGGTATGGATGTCTAGGGTGATTAGCTTGTGGTTGGACCTGACCAGTGAGGAGTTGACCTCTGGCATGGAGCATCTGTTATGCATATTGGTAATGACCAGGTCGAGGATGTTGCTACCCCTGGTAGGGGTATGGACAAGCTGGTCCAGGGCATTGGAATTGATGAATTCCAGAAAACACTGGGCAAATGAGTTAGTACATGAGTAGTTTTCCCAGCTGTTGGAGGGGTAGTTGAAATCACCCAAAATTAGGGTATTGGGCTGTAGCTTAATATTATCCAGTATATCAAGAACATGATGTGGCTGTCCTGGGGCATTCTGGGTATCTGTAACATGCTACTACCTGAATTGCAGTCTTGCCCACTGTTAATTGTACTTGGATAATTTCAGAGGCATTATGTTGAGCAACTAAGCTGGAGGTGTGGATATCCTTTATGAATATGGACACACCTCCTCCTTTAGTATTTCAGTCCAGGTTAGGTGGCCGAAAGGTGTGGTAAGAATTGTAGCCTGGTAATGCTGGGGTGCTCTATGGAGCCTTAAACCAAGTCTCTGTCACTGCACAGATGTTGATGTTCTCCATCTTAAGGAGAGCCTCGAGTGTGTGCATTTTGAGGTTTAGACTTCTAGCATCGAGTAGCATTACCCTTAGATTTAGCTTATTTATGTCTGCTATGGTGGTGTGTTTGACATTTGAGCCTTGCCTAAAAAAAAGTATGATAGGAGTGGTAAGAGCCTTAGCCAGTATCCGGAATCCCAGAGGCGACAGGTGCAGGCCATCTCTGGCAAAGCATCATGGCCTGTTAGTCATGTCGTCCCAGGCAGACAGATACTGGATCCCCTTGGAATGACACCAGAAACTTAGCCAGTTGTTGAAGTCAGTCATTTTATCCTTGTACCATGGTATCATTCTGGGTGATGGTAGGATGCTACTTAGGGTTAGTGTCATACCTGCCTGGGCCACAAGGTCAGAGAGCTCCTCCATGTCTCTTTTCATGTAGTCCAGGGAGGTATGTCTCAGGTCATTCACTCCAGCATGGACAATGACAGAGTCATACTTGTACTTGTTGAGTGACCTGAGTGCGTGCGTTATATGTCGGATCCTGGCACCCGACAGGCAGCTGACAGTAACTTTCTCCTTGTTTAGCCTGGTGAGAGGGACATCAGTGTGCCTGACTACAGAGATGCCAATGACTAGTGTGCTGGGTACGTTGTTATGTCTTATGGACTGAGGTTGAGTGGCACACTGATTTTGTGGGCTATGTGTCATTTGGGTAGTGTTGCCAGGGGGTTGTTGCTTGCGTTTCAGCTTTGGCGGTCTCTGTTGTTTTGGCAGATTTTTATTGAGAACCTCTGTGAATGTAGGTGTGTGCTTTGTGTTACTATGTGTGGGTTTAGAAGGTGCATGTTTTGATGGAATATGTGTTGAGTGTGATGTGGTGTTAACCTTCTCCTCTTGACTGTCTAGTCCAGTCTTGGCCGGAGAGAGCTTGGCTTCTAGTTTGGCTATATAAGTGCATCTCTCACAGGTTGCAGTGTTGGGTGGTAGGAGGAGAGGGTTGTCAGTGTATATGAGGCAATTGCTACATTGCCCCAAGATGCCCAGATTCATCAGTTAAACAGGAGTAAATACTGGGAGCTGACCCTTGGACATGTCTGGTTTGTGCTTTTTAAATTAATGGGGAAAGTTGAGTGCTGCAGTATGCCCTTCCCTGTTCACCAAGTGGAGCTTTTATTTCTATGTGTGTGCAGTCTATGGCCCCAAAACTTCAGGAAAGTGTGCTATAGCATAACATTCCTGCATTGTTCTTGTGGAGTGGGGAAAACAGATGTACTCTCTTGCATGACACTCCTAGTGTATTCCGTATGGGTCTCTGGAATGCACCAGTAGCTAATATCCTTAATACTACACATATCTTAGTTTCAACTGGTACAGGTTCTTCTCGATTTCCCATGGGTTTGAGTAGAGGTTGTAGAGTTACTGGAGTGTTTTCTACCCTGTATCTCTATAATACTTTGATATCATGTGGACCATGATATGTTAAATGGGGTCTGAACACCCTTCTTCCCCTTGGCCAAACTCTGTCAACAGCAGCAGCATATACATATGGAGGACAGCAGCAGCCCCTAACATTACTTTTTTTTCCTAAGTGTGATGCTGCCTGTATTCCAGTAGGTTTTGGAGTTCATGGCAAAAGGATACATTGAGTGTACACAATTCCTTTATAACTTCCTGAATTTGTCCGCCATCTTGGATTGGATAAATAGCATCTACTTCAGCTATAGTTATGCTTTAATTAGCATTCTCTGTTTACCTTTGTTTTGCATCTCTACACGAAATGTAGAGCCATTTAATGCATACAAAATAGCATGCTATCAGGTGCAAGTCATGGCGCTACACCTACACATGATAGCAGCATGTTGTAGAGTCATTCATTAATCTGGCCCACAGTGTAATACTGTATCTTGGAAACTGTACATCCTAGACAAATATTGTTAGAACATTTTTAGTAAACAGTCATAAGCTTTCAAATGGCAACAAGAAATGTGTATGTTGATATATTTACAGAAATATGAAACACGTTTAATTGTATAATTATCAATGTAAATGACACTAGATATTGCTCAAGATACGCAACTTACAATGCTAATTTCAATGAGAGTTTTCTTCAACATGTACATTTTTCACCTGATGTCATGCGATACTTTGTAAGCCGCTTGGTTTTTGAAGTATTAAGTACATAAGGAAATATTTATTTTCATAATTGCTAACAAGCAACTAGCAGTATCTCTGGCACAGTGCCATATAAAAGAACACAGCCAATGAATTTTCCTGTAACCCACTGTGACATATCACACTATACCTCTCAATGTCATATAGGGCTCTCAGGTATGAAAATATGAACATAAATATGAACATATGAATAATAAGTGACTAACTGTGATTAATTTCTCCACTGCAGGACATCCTAGATTAACAGTCTTGGTGTCATTTTGTTAATAATTCTTTACACTTTCTAATAATGTTTATTATTAGCTGGTAATTCAGTTGGTTAAAGAAGCCAGACCCCCCAAACCCCAAAAAAGTCTGGATACCATAAGGAACTGGAGGTAAAAAAATGTTCTAGAGGTGTGGCAGAATAAATATGGATTTGATTTAGAAACTGTTATGGAGGGAGATTGGGCTGTAATATGTTTGTAATGTATAGTATTTAGGGGAAAGTTAATATGACTGTGCTAAAGACTGGAGAGGAGTCTAGCTATAAAAAGGTGCATAATGGGGGTTTAACACATTTTGTGGTATACTGAATATTGTTAGTCATTATTTCCATAGAGTAGTGTTTACTGTTTGGCAGTTTGGAAGAGAAATATAGTAAAGGTTTTCCTGTTTAGGGTCAAAATCCATCCCCTTTGGGGTCCCTCTAGCAGGAGGATGACATTTTGATATGTAAAGGGAGGGAATTATAAACTATTGCTCAAGCAATATGGATTACTTTTCTCAAAGCATTTGTAGTGTTGATATAGCCCAGAAGAACCTTCTGTAAGTGGCCAAGTAAACCCAACGGAAAAAAAAAAACACGACACAAGTAAAAAACCAAGGGTCCAGCCATCAAAGCAAACATTGTTTATTAAAACGCAGTAACTGCAAAGCTTTCAAACTTCTCAGTTCTTTTTCAAAGTACATTTAACCATATGTTGTCTTATGTTTTATAGTTGTTACACTCTGGCTGCTGATCTAATTTATAAATTGTAATTAATTTGTAATTAATTGGTCATGTGAGGTGATGATGTTTGATAGGTATAAATGTTTGATTGTAATTTAGTTATATGTGCATTGAAAAAGAACTGAGAAGTTTGAAAGCTTTGCAGTTACTGTGTTTTAATAAACGGTGTTTGCTTTGATGGCTGGACCCTTGGTTTTTTACTTGTTTTGTTGATATATGGTGCAGAGAGTCATGTAGGGGAGAGGTGAGGAGCCAAAGGTAAATGAAAGAAGGATGTAGGTGAGGGAGAGTGACTTGATGGCAGTAACTACTTGTATCAAAGCCAGAGGTAGGGCAAGAGAGCAACAAATGACTAGAAGGAATAGTATATGAGGTGTACTTAGGGCAGACATTCCGGATGCCATGCAGTGACTAGATGTGTTTACTGTTAAGGGACATTAATATGATGTTTCTGTCATGTGTACCAGAGGGGCCTACTGAGCAAACATGAGGGAAAACAAACACACACACACACACACACACACACACACACACACACACACACACACACACACACACACACACACACACACACACACACACACACACACACACACACAGAAAACAATTTAGAATCCGGTATAGGCACATCATCCTTTTGGAAGATTCATTAAACTTATTCATCTTTATAAATAACTTCAGACATGAACACTGCATTTCAGATGCTTTACTTATGGGAGTAACTACTGCAAAGCCCAAGAAAGGTTAGGATTTCTGACTGTAATGCAGCATTCAAACATAAAAGTGTACCATACAAATAGCTATATCATACTTAAATTAGACATCAGCCTCACATAGACCCTTTTGAAATATTTCTTTTCAAGAAATTCCATGTTTTTTAAGTGCATAATCACAGCTTTACACAGTTTAAAATTAATTATCAGGTATAATCATAAATAGGACATATTTTCACTGCACCACCTGAGAGCCCACTACCAGCCTTGTGACCTTAGGAGACATATAAGGTGTACCAGCCTTCCTATTTTTCTAAGCACTTACCACAGTTTGCTGTGGCCCACATACTCAAAGGCTTTAAAGTAAAGAACAAAGCGGAAATAAATATTTTTTTTTTATTCTAGAACCTTTTCTCTATTATTAAGCAGCTGTTGGCAATTTGATTTCTGTTGCCTGTGCAACTTCTACAACTAGCTTGTATGTCTGGCAATTTTATCTGTAGATTGCTTGAGTATAACTTGCAGGAAATTCTTTTATGCCTAAATTGGTATCTGAGTTTACTTTAAGTGAAACTGTCCATCTCCCCATTTTCTGTCCTGAACCTTAAAATGAGGGAGAAAGAATACCTTGAAAGTCTACAGGCAACTCGGGTACTATCTTGACAGAACTAAATCTTTCAGATCATCCGATCAATTATTTCTTGTGAAGGTAAGAAGGGAGCAATTGGTGCCAAGCCAGACTATTTCCTAATAGTTGTCTAAGGCTATTACAATTTTTTATACTCACCATGACAAATCTATTCCAGGGAGGGTCAAGGCCAACTCTACAAGGACCTTAGCTTCTTCTATGACTTTTTGGAAAGGGTTGGATTCTAGACGTATTCTAGAAGCTACTAATTGATCTTCCGCACCGACTTCTACAAAGCACTATAAGTTAGATTCCTTCTCTAGGTCTAGATCATGCTTTGCTAGGACCATTCTCCAGGGTCTCATGGACCATTTTTCTTACAACTCCCAAATATAGTTAGCTTTGGTAATCTACCCATATAGATGAGGCTACTGCAGCAGTGATCTATGTGAAGAACATAGTACAGTTGTTTAAGTTGAACTTACCATAGCAGTAGATATTTGAATGATCAGTGCTGCAGTAGCCACTCCATCCTTCTACCCCCCCCCTGTTTTTGGTGCATTTTTGTATGTCAGGGTGTGGACATTTATTTTTTTTATTCCTAACCTTGTCCTTTCAATGGTCAGCCTCCCTCCCTTTGCTGGCAGAAAAGCTCTGGAGGGCTTCACGCCCTGACATGTCTTTTAGTTAGCTGAACTCAAGCTGCTTGACAGTTTGGGTGTGTGGAAGGTGCCCTGAAGCATTGGAAGCTGGCTGGCTGTTATATCCTTGGCAGGATATTACCCATATAGCTTAGGCTACTGCAGCAGTGATCATTTGAACATCTACTGTTATAGTAAGTTCAACTAACACAACTGTACTTTCTTGCTCTTCTCTGAAACTCTTCATTTAGTTTCATCTTCATTCCCTGCTTCCCTCACCTTCTGTTTTCCTTCTTTCTTTGTCCATGCCGAAAACTACCACAAACAGCCATTTTTTTCTTTTTTAATCTTCTTTGTATATTAACTACTTTTTGCCATCTACTGAAAAATCTCATCTACACATTAATTTGAAACACATTTGAAATTATCTCTAGTTGGGCTGGAGGTATTTATTTAGTTTAATTATAATCTTTGGGATAAGAACCTGATGGTCTGAGTCATAGTTTTACTCATTCTAAGTTTGGTATTGAGGTCTGGTGATATCCATGTGTAAAACTATCGATAAGGCTCTTGAATGAGATTGCTATGACCAATGAATTATCCTGACAGAAGTCTTCTAATTTGTGTCCAGCTTTATTTTGTATTTCCAGGACAAATATATCCATTACTCAACTTGTTCTCTGACTAGCAAATTTAGTATTCCAGTGTCCTATAGTGAATAAGCTATATTTTTTGCTATTATTTCCTGAAGGTTTTGTAAAGCTTTATAATCTTGGTTATCTTCCCCCTGATTTGGCATTTGGTTTGAAGCATAAACTAAAATCACTGCATGGCTGAATGGCTTGCGCTGGAGTTTTGAGATCATGATATTATTTTTTTCATTATAACTAAGCACTAGTTTGACATCTTTTTATTAACCATTCTCCATTTCTTCTGCAAGATGCTTGTCTACAGTAAAATATCTGAGTATCATTTCATATAAAATGACCCATTACAGTCCATTTGTGTTTACTAATTCTCAAGATGTCAGTGTATATTCTTGTCATCTCATACTTAACCACATCAGATTTACTTTGACTCATAGTTCTTACCTCCCGTGTTCTAGTCATGCATAGTTCTTTGCATCAGGCTTCCCTTTCATTAATATATATATATATATATATATATATATATATATATATATATATATATATATATATATATGATTATATCATGATTGGTTTACAAAACAGTGACAGACAAGCGAAAGAAAAAAGAAAGAACGAATGCACAAATGAATGACATACAAAAATAGTGACTCACAAAACATTGACAACTTCTCTCCCACTGTCAGTAACCTTCATCTACAAATCCTAGATGAAGCATTGTCTGACTGGACACCAACCCTACACATTAAATTACTAAAAATCTCTAACAGTACCAAAACACAAAGCGAAAATGAGTCAGAATACACACAACATCAAGCAGGCCATTCACTAATAATGTTACCTCCTTAACTAACCCTTACTCTAATCCTAAGCATGAACTGTCGCACATACACACCAATATAACATCATCTTGCACATTTTTGCAGTCATGTGATAAACACAAATGAAAATGCACTCATTTAATTAGTTACTCCTTTTTACACCCACACAAACTTATCAACCATTTGAACGACAATTATTTTACCTCCAGCGCTTTGTATTTTTTTTGGGGGGGGGGTCTATGTGTAGAAAAGGAAAATGGGATTATGGATGTATGTGTCAGTGTGAGTATATGTGTGTCTGTGTGTGTGTGTGTGTGTGTGTGTGTGTGTGTGTGTGTGTGCGCGCGCGTGTGCACATACATACAGTAAACTCTCAATTAACTGGCACCCATGGGGATTGGTAGATGCTGGATGTGTAGTTTCTGGTTGCTTGAGAGTTACTATTAAAAAGAGACCTGACAAATACTGTACCCTATAGTATACCATACCATAAACACTGTATTGGTTTGATTTTAATATTGAAATACAGTAATTAAAAGCCTGGCTGGATTAATAATATTTTAAACTTATATTTACACTAGGAAGTGTGGGACACAGAACAGTTTTCAGAGGCACGCTGAGTAGATTGGAACTGAATGAACTGAATAGAGATTGACAGTGAATGCAAGTATGAAAGCAGAAGCGACTATGTGTGAGAGAGCGGAGAGATGTATGAAAGCTGAAGAGAGTGTATGTGAGAGAACGGAGAGAGAAAGAGTGAGTGAATGCATGTATGAAAGCAGAGGCGAAAGTGTGTGAGAGATTAGAGAGATGTATGAAAGCTGAAGAGTGTGTGTGTGACAGAACGGACAGAGAAAGAGTGAGGGAATGTATGTATGAAAGCCAAAGAGACTGTGTGTGTGAGAGAGATCGGAGAGAGAATGTGCAATCTGATGCAAACTGACTGCATGATTATGGAGCGAGTGTTGACATTTTAACAATTTGACTTGTTTGGTTTGACTTGTTCTCAGGTTGGGGAGAGAGGGAATTTATTGGTATCTTCCTTTTTAAAACTCTAAAACTCTAAAACTCTAAAAACATAAGGTATGTTTCTGTGGGGCGAAAACAAAGTGCAACACATGACAAACTGAATTGTTCATACTGTACTGTATTTCTTCGATTTTTTTCTGGTTGCTTGAGAGTTCTGGTTGCTTGAGTTCTGGTTAACTGAGAATTTACTGTATTTCTAAAGCCAGTGCCTTCTCTTTTTGTCTTTTTGCCTTCTCTTTTCTTCTCCTGTAGCTAGAACAACTGTCGCTCAGACCCACTTAAACTCTACTCTCCTCTATGCCTCACCCATATACTCTAATCTATCTAAAAACAACCTTAATAAAATGGAAAACTCCTACAATAACATAGTCAGATTTGCTACAGGTACCCTTTTAGAACCCACCACTGTTACAACTTAAAACAGCTAGGATGGCTTGAATTTCAAAATCACCTTAAATTCCACCAACTGACCATTGTCCATAAAACTCTTTACCAACCTACAAATACCCCCATACTATCTACTCTTATCACCCCCTACAATAACCTCAAGAGCTTATGATCATCATATAAACTTCTTGTCAAAATTTGTAAATCTAACAACAGGGCTGGGGACTGTCTCTTCTCTAATACTGTTGGAAACTCCTGGAACCTTCTCCCCAATGAACTTTCCTCACTTCCCTCTGTATCACTTTTCAAGACCAAACTGAAACTTTTCCTCAAAAGACACAGGCTGTGCTCCTGTACTGAACCTGATTGATCAACTAGCCCTTCTTACTACATTCAGCCTACTCATCTTCTTCTCAGTAATCAACTTCCTTATCTTAATAACAGCAAACCTTCTCCTTCTATATACTATTCCTTACATCTTCTTAATGACATTAATGTGAATACTTTTGAACTAATTAATTGTATATAATCAGCTGCCTTACTCACTTGTATATCATGTGTTGAAACTGCATGTGCATTATACTACTTATACCTGATTATTTTCCACTAAGTTATTTACTTCTGACCTCTCGATAATGTCTTACTAATCTACCTGCACTATGCATTGTTTACCGTAATTTGTATATGATTTTTGTCATGATTTTGTCATTGTTTTTCATTGGAGCATATCCCCTCGGGCCTTTACTGAAAATGGACATATATCCAGATAGACTAGCCGGTCAACAAATGTAAAATAAAAAAATAAAATAAATAAATACATTTGTATATCAGTATTTATTATAGTGAGTGTCTTCATTTGGAGGTATGAGGCTGGTGCATATCTTTAGTACAGGATGGGTAATTTTTTACATTATGGCTAGCTAATCTTTACAGACTGCGTGCATGTTTAAAGGGAAGACCTGGGGACTGCTAAACCTAGTGGCAAAACAGGTGAAATAGAGAAGGCACTGTCACGGTTTCAAGTGTATTGCAGATATATTTTCAACATGACATAAAAAGGCTCAATTACAAATTTTTTGAGGTGACTGAATTAACTGTGCTTGACTGAAGCAAAAATGCTGAAAGTCTGATTCGAAATTTTATTGTATTTCATTTTATTTTATTAGCCATCTATACAAGGCAATCTACCCCCTCATACCGATGCTATGTATATATTCAACTTTGTAGTCACTGCAAATTAAGGGTAAATAGATCTCCTTTGGAGGGATTCTGTTTAATGAACTGGCAATCAGTTTGTTTTGCATACTTATGAGTCACATAGGTTGGAAATTGGTTAGCTGCATTTTAAAACTGTTACACAAATTGGCATCACTGCACTGAAGTAAAGATATTCAGTTTCTCTGATAAACTGAATCATTTCTGACTATTGTAGAAAATCTGAAGGAATACATACATATGCACTGAACAGAAGCTGAACTACTGTCTCATTACAAAGTGTTTTATAATTTAGCAGAACAAATAATAACGGGAGGTGCTAAGACCTGGCTTCATCTCACAGTGAGAGACACCATATCATTTACATTTCCATCTTGATAAAAAGATTATTTTACAATAGCTTAACTGCTTTTATGGTTATTCATCACCCTAACAGTGTGCATAATTTCTAAATGTCAGGAGGTATTTGAAATTAGTAAATGCCTGCTGGAGGTGACCTAAGACTGCTCCTCACAGTAACTTTTATAAGATGGTAGCTTAAATAGCCAAACAGAATGCCAGGATTTTGTGTTGACTTCACAGTCAGCTTCATGTCCTCTATTCCTCTTCCAGCAATGTTTAGGTTCACTGAGAATGTCTGATATTTCAATTCATTCTGCAATGAAGAATCGTATTATATACTGAAAGGTGCAAGGTAGTTCAGACTGGCCACACTCAGAGCTAGTTTAAGGTCTAGCATGCAGGAGAAACACTCCAGATTATCAGAAATTCTATTTATTCCATGTTCATGAGCATAAATATCACATAGTTCAAAGAATTATGCACTCAGAGAGAATGTTGAAGTATACAGAAGTGCAGATTATCACGTTTAAGAGTCATTTCATATAGGAAAGTAAGTGTGAGGAGACCACAGAAAATAAGGCTGTAATCTTGACTTGTATTGTGTGGTGCTACATTTTCTCATGTTTACAAAGTCAGATAAATTCTTTACCTGGCATGATATTTAATTTACTGATCTGTTAAACTAGGTAAGTGAGCTGATCATCATAGACCTTTTTCAGTCACAACAGCAAGAGTAAATAAAACATATACAGACACAATGGTGACTGGAAACTGAATAAGCTGGTGAAAATTCTTGCAGGCATAAAAATACATGCAAACTCCACAAAGAAAGTGATCACAGATCAGAATCAAACCAAGCACCCTGGAGGTGTGAGTAGACATCTTAACCACCGAGTTAGCGGTTCATGTTGTGACTTCATGATGCCTTGGAGTTTGGTGTCCTACAGGCTTCCAGATGATTTAAGTTTCTTTTCTACAGCAGTGACTCCTTTATTCCACATAGACCATTTTGCCTCACAAGCTTCTTTCTTTTTTGACAGTCTTGCTGTTGACTATTACTGTGAAGTAATGTTTGCCAGAAATGCTCTCCACAGGAGCTGCCAGTACCACAACCTTTCCAGAACTGAGTGGCATGATTGTATTAGAACTACTGCTGCTCAATTATGCTTTGTATAGAAACTGCTGTTTAAAGAAACCTTCATCTCTGTTACTTGGACACAAATGGTAGCCCCATTTCAGTGTACTGTGTACCTCCACAGGGTTTGAATACCTTATGACATATAAACATAACTGACATGAAGACCATGCCTTCTCTTAACACATACCTGTCGTCTTAAACAAACTCTTTTGTTCCATCATATCCCACAAATTATTCCTTAACTTTGGGCATTGGCTCTTACAGCATATCTCCATGGTTTTCAGCTGTAGTTGTGGTAATAGGTGATTCATGGTGACGATGCTAACTTCTTGTGGAATAGTTTGTCAACTGTTGTATCTGCTATACCTTGTTTTCTTATTCTTTTTATTCCTATTCACTTGACCAGTCAGTTCCCTTACAACTCAGCTTTTAATACTGTACATTACCTTTGTCTATTAGAGATTTTCCCTAACTTTTGTTTAACATTTGCTTGTTTGACCCCATGTGCACCTTGCCAGATAGCACCCTCAAGATGTCCCCTGTCCCCAATTTTCAGGAGGGATAAACTTGTCAAGCTGAGGATGAGCTTGCGGATACCTGTCCAGACATGAAGGATAATCTTGAAGGAGGCAAGGGAGTCACTTTACTTAACATGGAGGAGCATTTTGTTCCAAAGATGGACTAGGTTCCATACCTGGTGGTAATGGTAATGGAAGAGGACTGGTCAGAAGGACTGGCTAACCAGGAGAGAGCCCTAGAGATATTTATGTCTGACGTGGAGCAAAAACTGTGCTTCATTTCTGTTTTTTTATTCAGAACTACCAAAGATATTGTAGTATTCTTTTAAAATTAAACCACTGAAGTTGTAATTATGCCACAGAAAACACTGAAGAGAATGAGAATAAAATAACAACATGTTTATGTTGTTTTAAGGCTGTAAATACTTTTTTTTACATTTGAATGACTGTCCACCTTTCAGTTGATATAAAGAATCAAGAAAACTGTTAAGATTTCACCCCTTAAAAAGCATCTTTCTGAATCCCCTTGCAGCTCTGCTACCATGACAATGTTATTTCTTTCATGGTGATCTGTATATCCAGCACACTTGATGCTATCTCTGTAATTCATAGCTTCATAGATATGTATGTGTGTGTATATACTGTACATACATACATTATATATATATATATATATATATATATATATATATATATATATATACACACACACACACACACACACACACACATACATACATACATACTGTATATACATATATACATATATATATATATATATATATATATATATTTCTTTAAATGTATACATTTCACATTTTGCTGACATATGCGTCTTATTTGTGCATTGTTTACTTCAACCCTGCTGACTGAGCTTGAGACATTGCTGGAAAGGGTCATCAGATCTGTTTACGAATAACTATCTAAATTAATAAATCCTTTACTTAATGTTAGGCAGAGTTAGACCAGATTGTTATCTTCATATTAATAAAGCTGTTTTTGAATAAACTCAAAACAGCATGCTGCTTTGTATTTCACAATATATGTGTATATATGTGTATATCTGTGTGTGTGTCTGTGTGCCATTTAGGTAATCAAAGCATCAGTTGACAATATGATTCTGTGAGAAATTTTGCTCGGCTATGCGAATGTTTGATTTGAGTTTAATCGAGTTAAGTGATGGCGTTCTGTTGTGCTAGACTGCATTGCAGTATGTATTCAGAATATGCATTTTCCTTACTGTTGTGCAACATCAGAGTTAGGTTCTGAGGTGACATGATGGGTAGAGGAGTTCCACATTTTACCTAAAGTTTGAGAATAGAGAATCCCCAGCAGAATTAGTGAGTTTGCTAAGATCTTATTGGAGAGGAGAAGATTGCAGGTTGCAGGTTAATATAGGGGTGAATGATGTTTTTCAGAGCTGGTGTTTTGTTTTCATTTGCTTGTTGGTATCTATAAAGCTGCAGGAGTTTTAGGGGGGCACACCTCCTGTGTGGGGTGTGCAGGGGACTTGCTCCCCTGCAAAAAGCATTGTTGTAGGTGTTACTGGGTGCCTTGGAGTGTGTGGTATGTTATTTTTTATGTGCATATGATGTGGGTGTGTATACATGCAGGAGTTTTGATTAATGACTGGTGTTTGCTTTTGTGAACAAATTTTAATTGAATGTGTAGTGTTTAGGACTTGCATGGTGGTGTTTGATATGTGCTATTGATAGTTATTTTCATTTGCTTGTGTTGCAATCAGTGTTCACTTCAGTCACGCAATACATACAAATCTCTCTCTCTCTTTATATATATATATATATATATTTTTTTTTTGACTGAGAAAGTCTAATTGGTCAAAAGACCATATTCATTGTAGACTCAGGAAATAACTCCTCATACAGAAGTTGTATTCAATGCAATGCATGCAATCAACAGAGTACATGCCATGCAGGATTACAGTTGCAGTACAAAGACAAGGTATACATAAAAACTTGCAATATTGTCATGTTCATAAAGAAACATATGATTAGATTATCACAAGGTTACATTAATGTATACAGTCCTTATGCTGTTGTATATTGTTGATAGAGCATCTGTATTCAGTATTAAAATAGTTCTTAGTGAGATGCAAAATATTGAACATGTTTATTTGTGATGCCAAGAGTAGATGAAGTGGATTGGAAAATTAAAAGGGTTGGAATATGTTTATGAGAAGGAAAGGTATTACAGTTGATTAGTAATTACACAGAAAACTGTCAAGAGAGCTAGAAGTGCTATTAGGGAGAATGGGTGAAAGAAATGAAAGTTAGGATGCTGAAATGTAGAGGGACTGGAACATTTGCATATAATAGTATTAATGTACAGAGACGTAGTTAGCACTAATTTAAGCAATAATTTTGTGCTTGTTGTTATGATATTAGCTAGGGTTGAGCAAGAGTATAGCCAGGAGTTATTTAGCTATTGATTTGGTTGAGTGTTGAAAATATTTTGCTTGTCAATTTGTTTCAAGTGAATTGGTTAAAAAGATTGGATGCATGTAAGTCTCCAGCAGTATTGTTTGATTTGCCAATGAATAAATTTTTTTTTTTTTCTGAGAGCATAATTCTCTGACTGGAAATAATGCTTTGCTTTGCCTTGCTGTGTTTTATCATGTTCATTTAACTGGTTTATATATTAAGTATGAGCAGTAGCATGAGTAGCATGGATACTATAGCAGCTCCGCTCAGTTGTTTTAAGGCTGTTCAATGGTGACTTTTTTTATTTTTTTAATTTATTTTATCCATTGTTGATCAGATTTGTCTCAATAGTTAGTAGCCTCTTTTAGGGGTCACCTGAAGTGGTATTTGTACTATTAAGGAAAATTTGGCCAGGGCATCAGGGGAACTTCTACTCTTTGTAAAGTGACCACTAGGTGGTAGTAGAGGGCTGTTATTGGTGATCACTGAATTTAAGATGGAGGCTGTGAGTGGAGATGAGCTGGAAAAGGAGAAAAAAGAAACTGTAATTCAGAAGGAAAAAGATGTTTTGAAGGTGAATATCATGATATTGGGGGTCTGGACAACTCTGTTTTACAAATAAATGATGGAACAAACAGAACCAGAAGAATTGGAGGCCTTATAGTGGAGTATAAGGAAAAGGATGCGCAGGTGCAGTGGAGACAGATTGGAGCTGTCGAGAGATGGAGGAAAAGGCCTGTTGAATAAGTGAAAACAAAGTATGAACAACAAATAAACAAGTGCTGTGTTTTAGACAATGTTGTTATGCCCTTAGGATACAGTTTGGCTGACATTATAGGATTAACATATAGAAGCTGAACATTTTTGTGAAATAACTTCTAATACATTTGCATTTGCCGAAAAAATGTGTTAATGAATGTGAAATGAGAAGTAACATCTCTCTTTGGAAGGACTGTATTTATCATGATTTAAATGCACAGTTAAAATGAAAACTGATGCAGTTTAAAAACAACTGAAATAGAAGAGAATGAATTAAAAATGTTTGTGTCTAAGCTTATGTCAGGATGTTGTGCACAATATTAAAAAGTTGTGGATGACAGAAAGTAGGGACTGGGGGATGGAAAGTTTATGTAACTTTAAAAACAGAAAACGACAAGTTATAGCATGTGCCTAATATGATAACAAATGGGGAAAATGGAGTGTTACATACTAGGGGCAGCCAAAAGCAATGTTATTTCTACTGGGGTGAATCACATTTATTTATTTTTTATTTATTTATTACATTTGTTAACTGGGTTATGTCCGGCTGGGCCAGAAGCCCATTTTCATTGGAGACCAGGGGAGAAACACTCCAGATATACAGTTAATGATACAGAAACTAATAATAATAACCATGCTTAAAATATTCGCAAAACTAATTAATTATTCTTGGGACAAATGGAGAAAAGTTCCAGCTAGGCAGTTTAATTCTAGAGAAAAGCGATACTAGTTTACTAATTTAATTCATATTGTAGGAAATGTGGAATTTGGGAGCATTTATGATTTGGTTGTTCACTGTTTAATGAAGACAGACAAAGTGAGAAAAATGAGAGGGAAGAACAAGTTTTTACACAAGAAAAGTTGGAAGTGAATTATGGAAGGATGGGGAGGGATGGGGTGAGGAAGTACAAGATAAAATGTAGAAAAAGAGGTACAAATACATGAAAAAGGCACACATATTCAGGTGGAAAACAGGTCTGGCGTATTATAAACAGAAGAAGAAGACGGAGATATGAGTGCTGAGTTAGAAAAAAAACAGAAGGTTCTATTAGGAGCAAGGGTGAGATGGAGAAAAATGAAGCTAAAATGAACTGAAAAAAAACTGAAGAAGGGAAAAGGTTAACATAAGTACAGCATCACTAAATGAGAACAACATTAAAATTGATGTTAGAAGAATGATGGGGTTTGAATGGTGTGAAGAAACAGATGCAGAGTTAGTTTGTTTACTTGATATAAGGTGTCCAGATAAAAGGAAAAGGGTGGAATTTGAGATGATGTGAAAAAGAAAAGTGCATGGACTGTAGGGAATTATACATGCTGAGGCATTGCAGTATTACTAAAAATGAAGGGATTAAAATATTTAGATACAATGGTGGTATTAGCAAGGAGAGTTTTAGTGTGTAATGTAAGAAAGGGGCAGAAGTTTTTTTTATAATAGGTGTATTGTATGTGTATACAAATGTGACTGAAAGAAAAAATGTTTGAGGAAATCCAAAATTACGTGATAGAACATATGTCTGTTCTGGTAGTGGGAGACTTTAATTGTAATTCAGCAAGGTGAAAGGGAAAATAGCACAAGATGTAAAACTGCTGAGAGAGGTTATAAATAGTGGTATGTTAAGAATAGGTAAAGGGAATGAATATGCTTATAACAGGGGGTTACTTAAAATGGAGATTGATTATATTTTGCTTAAAGAGGACATGAAAGAAATTAAAGATGGAATTACTGAAACAAAGTTTTCAGATCATAGGGCTGTATGGGCTATAACAGGAGCGAGTAAAAATATGATAGAAGGAAAAGGATCAAAAAGACTACAGGAAAAATTGGAGGAATGGAATGTCTTTAAAATGAAAGAGGATGACTGTGGGAAGATCATATAATGACAATGAAGCCAGTGTATGGCAGTTTGACAAAGTGGCGGATGGTGTATAAAGAAAAGTTTAAAAAAAATGACTTAAAGTTAGAGAGAGAGCAATGGAAGAATGATAAGATGATAGTAAGAGAAAGAAATTTATGAAAGAATAGTAGAGAAAGGGGCAGAAAAATGCCTTGAAGAAGAAGTAAAGAAATTATATGAATATAATAAAGATGAAATAGAAAAAAATGATATATAGACAACAGTATTATTTGAAAGGGAGATGGGCCAGATTCACTAATGCCTAAACTAAGTGTACACAATCTGCAGTCAAGAACATCCCTACCACAGATTGACATTCTACAGGTTAAGTTTGAAGGGGAATAAGTAGTCATAGAAATGGAGAGAAGTTCTAAAAAAATGCAAAAGTTGATAGATTGGTGGAAGCTGTTTTTGTTACTCAGAAAGCTCACACTAAGTATACATGTAGTCTACAGTTTGTGGCAACCTTTATAGATCCCCCTTGACATTTAAGCTGCAAGAAAATCAGTTGGAAAAGTAAAATTAGGACAAAGAAGGTATGAGTTATTCTTGTGCTGTCTGTTCACTCAGAATGGTGTACACTTAATGTACACTTAGTGTAGGCATTAAGGAATCCCAGGGAATGTTTCCCCATTTTTGGGTAAGAAATCAAGATATAATGAAAGAAAAACAAATCTATTGAAGGATGAAAGAGGACAGTTAAAATATAAACAAGAGGAAATTGTGGATATAGTTGAAAGTTACATACAGAATGTATGAGAAAAAATGAGAGAGGGTGTATGGAATGTAAGGAAGATAAAGGGGAAGTAATAGAAGAAATGGAAAAGAAAATCGAGAGGAAAGTGTTAGAAAATGCTATAATGTAAAGCAAAGAAGAATCTTTACCATGTCCAGATGGATTAAGGTATATTTTTTAAAGAATTGTCAGATGATGAAAATGATGTTTTTTTCTGAAATATTGACTTAATTGATGGAGGAAGGTATACAAGAAGATGAGATTTGTAAGTGGGTTCTGAAAAGAATGATAGGTGTCATGAAAGAAGAATTGGATGAAAGGGTGTATGGGGCTAAAGGTAAAAGAGTAAATGAGATGCTAATGATAGTTAAAGAAGTGGTCGAAGAAGAACGAATAGTAAAACTATATGATGTGGCTTAGGCATTTGATGGTATTAATCAGGGTGAAATGTTGAACATTTTAAAAGAATACGAGGTAGGAGAAAAAATAAGACAGATTGTGAGGATGATTAATAGATTCATAGGTTCATAGGTTGGTACTAGGCTATCAGCCTCAGGACCTATACAAGCCTAGCCATAACAATTCCCTGGATATTTCTTCCCACAATATTTACTTCCCTGGACCCCTGTCAAGCAGGGCGACTGACGTGATCCCCGGGGTGAATTTCCTATCTCTCATCCAATTGTAAAGGTTCCTTTTGAAGAGGGCCAAGGATGCACTCTGCTTGACATGTATGGGCAGTCTATTCCAGAGTATGGGGAGTCTCTGGGTCAGGAACCTATCCCTCCAGCATGTTTTGTTTATTGTGACTCTGAGGGATTGGGATTTTTTTAAGTGGAGCATGTCCAACAGCTCAGGGTTTGACATGGCATTGTATGTTAAGCAGAGATCGCCTCTGAGTAGACGATATGCCACAGAGTATAGCTGGAGTTTTTTTAGATGGTCAGCATAGGACATCTGCTTTAGGCCTGTGATTCTTTTAGTGAGGTGTTTCTGCAGCCTTTCCAGCTATTGCAGATGTCTTGTGAGGTATATACCAAATGGGGCATTGTACTCTATAATGGGTCTAATGAGGGATGAGTACAGTGGGACAATGACCTCCTTTTTTCTGGATGAAAAGCCCTTAGTGATGAGGTGTGCCACATAGAAGGATTTCCTGACTGTTGTGGTGATGTGGTTATCGAAGGTGAGACCACTGTCCACCTGTGTCCCTGAGTCTCTCATCACACTTTCGGTGTTTAGTGTACTGCCACCTATGTGGTAATTCATGGGTACATGGTTTTTCCAAAGGGGATAACTATACATTTCTTGGCATTAAGCTTGAGTCCATGGCTCTGGCACCAAGCATCTGTTTCTGTAAGGTCCTTTTGTAGAATATCCACATCATTTGGGGATTCAATAATGGCTCCCAGTTTGCAGTCATCTGCAAACTTTGTTAGCCAGAGTCCCTTAGTGTTGGCCTGTACTACAGAGAAGTAGATGCCAAACAAGAGTGGTCCCAGGACTGAACCCTGAGGTACTCCACTTGTCACTTGTCTGGAGCTGGATTTGGAGTCGACTACTTTTACAGTGTGGGTTCTGTCAGTAAGCCAGTTGGCAACCCATCAAGTGACATAGGGATTTATGCCCAGCTTAGTAAGTTTATATATGATCCCAGAGTAGAGGATGGTGTTGAAGGCCTTGGTGAGGTCCAGATAGGCTTTGTGGACCGCCTTACCCTCATCCATAGCTCTAGAGACTGATTTGAAGAAGTCAATCAGGTTCAGGAGACAAGATTGGCCCTTCACAAACCCAAACTTGGTGACATCCAGTGTTTGAAGGTTGCCAATGTCTTTCTTTATAAGTTCCATGATAATGCATTCCATGCCCTTGCAGATCAGGCTCCTCAGACTGATGGGACGGTAGTTCCCAGGATCCAAGGTGGATCCCCCCTTGTGGAGTGAGATAACTGTAGCTGTGTGCCACTAAGTGGGCACGAAGCCTGAGGTGAGGCTATGATTAAAGATGACACTTAGGTGAGGTGCCAGTTCATTTTGTATTTCATGTAGTGCACAGCCCGGGATGTCATCTGGTCCCATGGATGCTGTATTCTTAGCTTCGGAGAGTACGGTTTCTACCTGTGTGGCCATGATTACCGGAAGTTGGCAATGTTTTGGTATTGAGATGAGCCCTTTTGGGGGGGGGGGGTGAAAGGTGGGGTGAAGTTGGCACTAAATCTGCCAGAATATTGGCTATGCCCTGGGGATTAGTATATTTAATGCCATTCTGTTGTAGCTCAGAGCAGATCCGAGCATTGCCATTTAGATTCTTGACATAACTATAGAATGCCTGTGGTTGTCTTTGGAATCTTTGGCAATTTTATTTTCGTAACTAGCTTTGGAGGATTTTATGAGGGATCTCAGCTTCTTACTGAGGCTGTTAAGGGAGTTTTTTGCATCCTGGGATTTTCCTCTTTTCTCCAACAGTTTCCTCCTTCTGTTGTACAGCTTGTTTATGGCAAGGGACCTCCAGATCGGTTTCCTTTTTTTGGAGGGGAGCATCTTCATTCTATTTGGGATGGCACGATTTATGCATGAGTGGATGTGCTCATACAGTGCCTTAGTGTAGGATTCAGCAGTCGAACTTTCAGATCCTGTCTGCATGGGTGTCATGAAGTTTGTCACTTCTGACTTGAGTAGTGTGATGTTGACTTTGGAGAAGTTTTACGGAGGTTTCCTTACTGGGGGGTGGGGGTGGGGGTGGGATGTGGATGTCAAGGGTGATTTGCTTATGGCCAGACCTGACCAATGAAGGGGTGACCATTGGTGTGGAGCATCTATCTCTCATGTTGGTAATGACCAGCTCTAGGATATTGGAGCCCCTGGTGGGACAATGGATTAGTTGATCCAGGGCATTGGAATTTATGAATTCCAAGAACTGTTGGGGAAAAGTATTGGTACCCGAGTAGTTTTCCCAATTAATGGCAGGGTAGTTGAAATCACCCAGTATTAGGGTCTTTGGTTGTATCTTAATATTTTTCAGTATGTTTAGAAATGTGTAGTGAGAATCTTGGGGTATGGTGGAGGATCTGTAGCAAGCTACAATTTGGATTGCAGTCTTACCTAGTGTTAGTTGCACCTGGAGAATTTCAGATGCATTGTGTTGGGCAACTAGCCTGGAGGTGTGAATATCCTTGGTGAATATGGACACTCCTCCACCTTTAGTGTTTCGGTCTTGGTTTGGTGGCCGAAAAGTGTGGTAAGAGTTGTAGCTTGGTATTGCAGGGGTGCTCTCTGGAGCCTTGAATCAGGTCTCAGTTACTGCACAGATATCGATGTTCTCGATTTTTAGGAGTGCCTTGAGAGAGTGCATTTTGAGGTTTAGACTTCTAGCATTGAGTAGCATTACCTTCAGATTTTGCATGCTTGTGTCTGTTACAGTGGTGGCTTTGTTCTTTGAACCTTGCCTAAAAAAGGCACTATAGGGGTGGCAAGAGCTTTAGCCAGTAACCTGAATCCCAGGGGTAACAGGTGCAGACCATCTCTGGCAAAGCATCATGGTTTGTTGATCATGTCTTCCCAGGCAGACAGATACTGGATCCCCTTTGAATGACACCAGAAGCTTAGCCAATTGTTGAAGTCAATCATTTTGTCCTTATATTGTGGTATCATTCTGGGCGAAGGCAGGATGCTACTCAGGGCTAGGGTCATACCTGCCTGGGCCCCATGATCCGAGAGCTCTTCCATGTCTCTTTTCATGTAGTCCAGGGTGGTATGTCTCAAGTCATTCACTCCAACATGGACAATGACAGAGTCATATTTGTACTTGTTGTGGAGTGACTTGAGTGCATATGTTATGTGGTCGATCCTGGCACCCGACAGGCAGCTGACTGTATTTTTCTCCTTGTTCAGCCTGGTGAATGGGACATCAGTGTGCCTGACTATAGAGTTAGCTATGACTATAGTGTTGGGTACATTTTCTTGCCTTAGGGGCTGTTGTTGGGTGGCACACTGGTGAACATCTAAGAAGGCCAACCCACTTAGTTTCTTTCCTTCTGTTCCTCCTTTCTCCCTTTCTTTAAAAAAAAATGCCTGAATCTCCTTGTGTTCTGACTGTGCTTCTCAAACATTTTGGAAATATAGAGTATATTTTAGTGCATTTATTAAAACTGTATTTGCCTTAATATTGCTACAACTCAAGTGTTCTAGGCTGCACTGCATCTGAATTGTTTAAGTGTGTTTCAGCTGCCTTTCTGTATATATAGACTTCTCCGTATATGTAGACTAGCTACTTATTTTACTGTATTACTGCCTCTTAAATCATTTTTCAGTTGTGCACTTGCCTTGCTTCATTTAAAAAGTTTTACATTGCTAATTTTGTAGAGTTTTAATTGCATTTACTGTTTAGGGCTACACACTCAAGTGTGTTAGCCTTTTCTGTGTTTATTTACTGTATTATTGCATTGTTTAGCCTGTTTTAACCAAAAAAAAAACAAAAAAAAAAATACTATCTTGTTTGCTCATTTCCTGCCTTTCCTAGCTAGTATAGTCCAGATCCCAGGCTTTGATGGTCTCAGGACTTTATTTTCTGTGTTCAGAGATACCCAGACCTTGCTGTGGTAGAATGAAGTCCTACTGCTTACCAGTGGGAGTGGTGAGCATTGTACTGCCTATCTAACACTAGTGGAGTGGTTTCCAGCTCTGAAATTGTAATTTTATTAGCCTTCTGGGGCTGATTTATATCCCTTTCAACTTTCTGACTTAAAAATGTGTGTGTTTGCACATTTTTTGCATTGTGCAGCACCGTGGGGCTACTGTTAAACTATTCCAGGTGACAGAAAGTGTGCTCTTCAAATTTTCCCTTAGAACTAGCTGGTTTCTCAGTAGTAGCACTAAAATCTGAACCCCTGTGACTGGTAGCACTTGCTCTAGAACCTCCTGGAAAGCACTATGAAGCCTTAAACTGATACAAGCACTCAACTCTCCTTGTCAATAAGGAAAAATTAATCATAGGCATTAAACAGCCTATAACTGCAAAGTACTTTGCAAAGGTAAGGGAAAACAGCTCTTGTACTTTACAAAAAAAGCACCTAAATGAAATAAAAATTGTTGTGTGTTTGTGATGGTGAATAGAAATGTAGGGAAAAAAGCTACAATAGGGAAAAAGGGTAAAGTAACATTGTCCATTGAGCATGTGGCTGTTTGTAATGGTAGCGAATGCAGTTAGAGTATGGTAGATCGGAAGCTAAGGAAGAGATAAGGTTACCATTAATGTTAACCTGTGCAGATGATTTGGTCTTAGTAGCCAATAACAAACATTGGATGAAAGAGAGAATTTACAAAACAGAATAAATTTTAGGTACAGTAGGATTACTGTTAAATAAGTTGAAAAGTAAGGGGGTTGGAGATGTGGTAAGAATGGCAGGAATTTATTTTACCAGGACTGAAATTGACATTCTAGGGGTACGTCTGGAAGGGAAGAAATAGTAATAAAACAATCGAGAGAAGTTATAAAACAAAATACGAAAGATGACAGATTGATAGAGGGTGTTTCAGTTGTCCATAAGAAAAAGAATATATATGTTAATTTTATTATTTTATTTTATTTCGCATTTGTTAACCAGGTTGGCCCAGCTGGGTAAGAATTTACCCTTTTTCAGTGGAGACCCGAGGGGGGAAAGCCCCAAACAGATGTACAAATACATATGAATAGAGACAAATTAACAATATTAAAGAGCAAAACAATCTTATGGATACAATGGATAAGAAGAACATAATGTACTTGGAATAGTACACAGCTATATATACAAAAAGTGCAGTAATAGGTTGTAACAGGAGAAACAACAATAATAAATCCAGCAGGTAAGCAGGAAGGAAGTTAAGGTTGTAGGTAATATAATGAAAAGAAACAAGGTATAATTAGATTAGTGGCTAGAAGAAGAAATGTGTAAGTGCAGGGGCTTTGAGGTAAAGTAGAGTGGGAGTAAAAGGAGAGGTGTGACTGCACAAGGGACCGTAGGTCAGAAGAGGGAATGGTGCAAAAAAAGATAGTAGTAGAGGAGGGATGTAGTGAACTAGAGGGAGGGTACAGAAAGAAGAGCAGTTGGATGAAGTAAGTTATAGAAAGAGGAAAAGGGTCTGATAGATCAGACTTAGTGGTGAAGTGGGTATGTGGAGAGGGATTGGTTAAGTAGGATGATAACAGTTACATATAGCGTTGTTATGGAGATACACTATCAAGTCATGTTTGAAGTTAGGAAGGGAGGTATGACTTCTAATATGGAGTTGTAGATTGTTCCAGGTAAGGGAGATGGTGTGTTTATAGAGTATTTTACCTATGTTCTTGTTGGGTTCATAGACTTGTAGTAAGAGTTTATCAGAGCTGTGCAGGGATCAGGGGGAGGTGTACCAGGAGATCAGGTTGGACAGAGATGGGCAGTCAGAGTTTGAATTAAGAATTCTGAAAGCTTGGATCAGCTGACATTTGGTCAGAAGGTGTGGGAATTTGAGCCAATGTAGTTTTATGAGAGCGGAGCAGGGATGGGATTTATAGGGGCTGCTGGTGACAAATCTAGCAATTGTGTTATAGATTTGGTCTAGTTTTGCCCGCAGGTTATTTTGCAGATTGGAAAATAGAGGGGAGCCATAGAGGAGGGTGGGGAGGAGATAGGATTGGGCTAGCAGTAGTTTTGAGTTGGGGGTCAGGAATTTGCTGTTTCTGTATAGCATGCCCAGTTTTTGGTGTGTTATCTTTATAGAATGAAGTATGTGGAGGTCTAGTTTGAGCTGGTCGTCTATGATGACACCTAGGAGTTTAGTGTGTAAGTCTGGTGTTATGATGATGCCATTTAGAGAGGATGTGAGAAAGGTGGATTTGTGGTGGGCTAGAGTTTTAGGTAGGAATAATAAGAGCTTAGTTTTAGAGGGGTTCAGGATAAGTTAATTATTGGAGAGCCACTTCTCAATAGAGTGAAATGAATATTGGGTGATATGGTGGAGGTTATTGATAGAGTCAGAAATGGAGATCAGAGTTGAATCATCTGCATACAGTATGATAGAGGAGAGGTTGCTGGAAGTGTGTAGGTCATTAGTGAAAAGGTTGAAAAGGAGGGAACCAAGAATTGAGCCTTGAGGAACACCAGTCTGAACTGGCAGAAAGGGTGAGAAGGAATTTTGCCATTTAATTGCTTGTAGGCGACTGGACAGGTAACTTGAGAACCAATTTAGAGTGGGGATGGAAATGTTCAGCTGAGAAAGTTTATAAAGTAGAAGGTTGTGAGAGACAGTATCAAAAACCTTTGAGAGATCTAAGAAGAGGCAGGACACAAGTTTATTATTGTCTCTGGCCTCAGCTACAGTATGAGAGAAGGATAAGAGTGCAGTGTTAGTACTGGGTTTGGGCCTGAAACCGTGCTGGGTGTTGGTTAAAAGATTGTGTTGAGTAAGATGCGAATGCAGTTGAGAATGGATATACTTTTCAAGAATTTTGGAGAGAGGAGAAATAATAGCAATGGGATGGAGGTTAGATGGTTCTGTGGAGTTACTGCCTTTATGTAGTGGGATAGTGAAGTATTCCTTCCAAATAGAGGGGATAGTGGATTCTTGGACTGAGCGGTTGATTAGAATGGTGATAGGAAGGGCAATAGAGTTAGCAGCAAGTTTAAAGAATTGGGGAGGTAGGTTATCAGGGGTGGGAGAACAAGGTTTGAGTTTACTGAGAAGAGTATTAATATAACTAGCAGAGACAGGTTTGAGCATGAAGGAGTCTGAGAGGTTAGTGGAGTCAGATTGGGAATTCGACAAAGGTGTGGGTCTGGTAATTGAAGTGACAGAACAGGAAGTGGAATTAGAGGTGGGGTTGGGGTTATTAGAGGTGTTAGGTACTAGTTTAGAAATGGTATCAATGAAGTAGTGATTTAAATGGATGGTGGTATCTGAGGGAGATTGATTGGGAAATGAGTTGGGGTTGTGGGTGAGCCAGGGTTAAGAAGAGTTTTTATGGTTGACCAGAACGTCTGGGGGTTAGTAGTTTGCAGAGATTGGTCAAACAGTTAAAACTTTATTTTGTCCTGGTTGACTCTTTTTTTTTTGTAAGGTTTCTAAGTTCTCTATAAGATTGTAGGAGGGCAGGAGATTTGCTTTTCTGATATTGTTTCCAAGTGACATCTCTTTTATGCATAAGGTGGAAGGTTTCTTTGGATAGCCAGTGGGCATGTTTAGCTTTGACTTTTATTTTCCTGATGGGGAAGAAAGGTTAGTATGTTTAGGAATGTCTGGTTGAAGTAGCTAACTGCATCATTTAAAGGTAGAGAGTATAGGCAGGACCAGTTAATATTTGAGAGAATCTTGTTGAAGGAAGTGGTATTGAATTTTCTTTGATTGCAGATGTATTTTAAGAGGTGAATACTAGTGAGGTTGGGTGAATACCTAGTAATGTGGATAGGTAGGTGGTCACTGATGGAGTCAGATAGTGTACCTGGCTGGTGGTACAAATTAGGAGAATTTATGAGAATCCAGCCTAGGATAGAATTGGAGTGTTTTTTGCCAAGGCGGGTAGGGGAGGAGACAAGCTGAGTAAAACCATGTAGTTTGAGACTATGAGATGGTTTAGTAGAGTTAACTGAGTTCCAGTTTATATTTACATCCCCAAGTGTGATAGTTTCAAAGGGGATGTGAAGAATACACCAATATAAGATGTCTTCAAGGATGGTGATATTATTTCCTGGTGGGATATAGATTGAGGCTATGGCCATTTTTTGGTAGTTGTTGAGATGACAGGTTACTCTGAGTAGCTCTGCAGGGTGGAAGGTGGGAGTGGTAATTGTAAGTGGTAAGATATTGAGAGAGTCAGAAAAGAGAATGGAGACACCACCTCACTTTTTGCTAGGCCTATCCAGTCTGTAGATATTGAAACCAGGGGGCAGATCTCTGAGTTGAGGATGTGGGGTTTTAGCCAAGTTTCAGAGAGAGTTACGATGTGGGGGTATTGTGTTGTATGAGTGCATGGAGCTCAGGCACTTTGTTGTAGATATTCTGGATGTTAAGGGAGAATAATTTTAGTCTTTTGGTTCTGTGTGTAGAAGTGAGAGTGGATGGGAAGGTACTAGTGAGAATGGGATTGCTAAAGGTGTGGGGGGAAGAAGTAGTAGTGATAGTAGATGGAGTGGGGGAGTTGGAAGATAAGAGTTGGTTATTAGGACCAGGGTTGGGGTGTGTATCTCCTGAAAGGAGGAGTGTTGTCAGGATAGAGAGTAAAGATTTAGGTTGAGGGAGAGGATACAGAAATTTGGATTTTAAGTTTGGGATTTGTTTTGATGATTGGAGTAATTTAGTTTTAAAGAAAAAGTAGTGTTGTAGAGTGTAGTGAGTGTGGGCATAAAGGAGTGTGGTAGGACCTGGATAAATTTTGGGAGGGATGTAAGTTCCGAGTGGAGGGTAAGGGGAGAATTGCAGGGGTGTGTAATAAGATGTGATGTATGTCAGTGTAAATAGCAGAAGGGAGAGGAAAAGAAGTGGCAGCATCTTTAGTGTTAGGTGTAGGCAATGGTTACAACAATGTGGTATGCAAAGCAGTTTGAAATGTGACGGGTAATATCTTGAAAAAATAAAGAGATAATAAAATATACCACAAAATATATAGTCTTTATAAACAAAATATACTTGAAAATTTAGCAACCACAAAAGGTCCCAGCAGTAAGACTACAAACGAAGTTTGTCTTAATCGTAATACAAAGCACAGTCTCCTTAATTAACAGACTGCAATAATCTAAACACCGAAAAACAAACCGCAACATATAAGTAAATGCAGACAGATTAACAGAATGCAGATAATCTGCTAAACTGGATTTAGCAGTGCATAGAGGGCTACTTTTTCTTACAGTTTGTGATAACATGAGATAATTTTTTTTTGGATGCTGTGACATCCTGCACTGGCCTACTTATCAAGGAGTCTCAATCCTTACCACTGGCAACAGTGGGGGACATACACACTGGGAGGATGACAAGTACACACACAGTAAAGTGCAATTTCCCTTAAGAGCACACATAGATCACAGTCTGGGGGTAGTTTCTCCCTCTTTCTCCAGATCCCCAGTAAGACTCCCCACTGGAACAGCTATAAGGTTGAGATCTCAGCTTAGTGGCCAAACCAAATAGAGCTCACATAATGTGGTGGTACATTGCTTTTACTATAGTGTACAGGGTCCTGGGTTCAAGACTTGGCAAGATCTCCAGTACTGTCCAAACAGTGCTTCATGTCCCTGCCCAAGTAACTGACACACACTCTTTGAGATTTGATTTATACACACACACACACACACACACACACACACACACACACACACACACACACACACACACACTCTCTTGGGAAAGGCTGGCACAGTTTTACTTGCTATGCCTCTTTATGCTCAGACTATAAGGTAGTTCTGACTGCCACCATCCACTCTTTATCAGCTACATTAAGGTGCTTAGAAAAGGGTGGCCATTCCTACTGTCATGTTACTATTTACCCAAATGGTAATTTGACCAAGAACAGGCTATTGGGAGTGGCATGTACACTGTCACCAAATAGATATGCAAGTACTCTAAGAGCTTAAATATCTCTAAATTGACCAGCTACAATTGAAAGATTTAAATTTATTTAATAATAACTAATAAAAGAACAAGACAATACCCAGTAAGTAATCATTTACATCAGAGTTCAAAATCACAGGAAATATTTAAAACAACATTACAGGACAGTCTCAAATAAATAAAGAAAACATCTAAGCTATACTTTACTATATTCCTGTCTGAATCTAAAAGAGTTACTGTGCCCTAGAAACTTACTTATAGAACAACAAGCAGGCAGAAGTGGGTGAGTGGATGTTTCTAGGTCAAAGACAAGATACAAAATGCCCTCTCTTTCTCTCTCAGAGAGTTCTTAAATTAATATCAAATATTACTGCTGGGTTAGCTTGGATGACATCAGTTTTTGTCACCTGACTTTAATTCCCAAGCTTAACCCCATTGTCAGAAATTACCAACATTTTAGCATTTCCCTGTGAAAAATACATTTCTGTTAGATCTTTGCAACTGCTGGAAGGCATAAAATAATTAAACACTTACAAAACAATGCAGAAGGCACCCTAGTTCTAGACATCCTGTCTCCTTGCTGCATTGAAACGAACTTTTATAGAACAATCATAAAACAATTTAATTTCATCTATTTTCTTGAAGTTTTGCACGTTAACCCCCCGTTCTAGTTCCCACT
This sequence comes from Protopterus annectens, assembly GCF_019279795.1. NCBI lineage: Eukaryota > Metazoa > Chordata > Ceratodontiformes > Protopteridae > Protopterus > Protopterus annectens. Next base: position 645,001,599 of record NC_056745.1, on the reverse strand, counting down.
GTTGAAACGTATACATTTACACATGTACAGTAGTTTATATACATATCTGCTCCAATCTAGCAGGGCACGCTGTGGTCACACATCCAGGTTCAGCACTGTACAAACCATGTTCAACACACACACTTCTGTACCAGCAGTTTAATATACACATAACACACTTCTAATACATTTGTAAGACAAACATATGAATCATGTTGATATTCACAAATGACATATGATTATTTACAAAATTCCAGATAGCTGTGCTGACAGTATCTCCTTCTGTCACACTTCTATATAAATCATATTAATATTCACAAATGAGATGTAATTATTTACAACATTCCAGCTAGCTGGGCTGGCAGTATTTCCCTTTGTCACAGGTGGTAACAAAGTGTCTGAAAAAAAAAAAGACAATACTAGGAAATTTTTCATTTGAAAAATATAAATTATGTGGAAAATTGTGGGTAAGAAAATGGAAGGAGAAACAAAAGGTCTGGAAGAGAAGGAATATGAAAATAAAATGACATTGAGAAATTATATAAATGAAGTTGAGATGGAAAGGAAAGAAAAGTATAAAAAGATAATAAAGCAAACTATTATATTGATGTTTAGGGAAAATAGGGGTTGAATACAAGAAAATAGTAAGAAAAAGGCAGGAAAGATATGAACCTTTTTTTAAGCAAGTGATTTTCTGTGGTGTATTGGATAAATGGCCACTGAAAAGTAATTAAAATATAAAATGATGGAACAAAGAATGTGTATTAGCTGTAATACTGAAGAGATACGACAACATTGTTTTTGGATTGTAAGAAAAATTAAGATTTTTGGATGTGATTCAAAGATGTTTATGACTAGAAAGAATTTAAAAACATAGATATGCACATGGTATTGTATGGAAATATAAGTATGAGAGTGAAAAAGAAATTGAAAAATGGAAGAAAATTGTATTAATTGCTCTTTGGTAGTTATGGAAAAATAAGATGTGAGGAACTGCTGTATAATAAAAGAAAAGATGAGGAGGAAGTAGCGTGTGATATAAAGAAATAGCTATGGTATAAATGGGATTTGCGTGTACTTAGGAAGCTAAATGTGTAAAGTGCTTTATTGTGATGTATGATATAAAGTGTAAATATAATGAATGCTTAAATAATGACAGAAAGATGGAAAAGTGTTTATATAATAAAGCAACCCCTACTTGTTGGAGCTGCTAGATGGCACTGGAGAGTTCCTGCAGCAACAAAGAAAAGGTCTAAGGAAAGCTGCAGCATGGAGGTGGAAAGAAAAGTTATGTAGAGTTTGTAGGTGGAAAAGGAGAATTTGGAGAAAATTTTGTTTGATATGGAGTATCAGAATGTTAACAAATATTCCTGTGTGTTGGATGTTACAAATGAGCAGTGGTTAGCTGCCTCAATGAAGAATGAAATAAGTGGGGCCATTGAAGTGGTGCAAATAACAGAACTGGTGTCATGAGGGCATACAGATTATAGTATGTTAAAACTAATCGAGCAGGATGATCCAGATGACAGTTCTGCTGTTTCATGGATAAGATGACAGATAACTTTTTTGTAAGTACTGAAGATGGTAATGTGGAGAAGGGTCTAGGTGATGTGGCAGCAGATAATGCAACAGTGACGGTAGGCCAAAGAGGAGAGCAGCAAGAATCTGTAAATAAAGCTGTTTTTAAGAAGACAAACCCCCTATTGTGAGAATAATAACAAAAATTACACTATAACAGACAGATATGGGACCAGATTCCAAAAGGGTTGCTCTCAGTATAAGTCTGCCTCGGTTCTAAAAGACTTGGTCTCAGTATAAATGACTTACTTTGGTATAAGGCCTATTAATAAACAGGCTTACATGAGGGACCAGATTCCAAAAGACCTAGTCTCATTGAAGTGGTCACTTAGACTGAGAGCAAGTTTTTGGAATTGAGCCCTACATGTATGGGACAATTTGGCAACTTTTTCTGGGATTTAAAGCTCAATATACATATAGGGACAGAGACTTTTTGTGACTTAACATTTAAAACTGATAGGCTGATGAAATTTCTGCAAGTAAGTAAAAAACAGAGGGACATTTATCCATGGAACACTTATTTGTTTTCTGGCAGTAACTTAAATGTTAAAAAATGTTACTTTTGCAGTTTAAAACTGATGAACTGTAAGAATAATTAAAAATGTATGCAGGGTTTGTGAGAAATTATTGATAACATTGTAAAAGATAGAGATGAGAGCAGTGGCGGCTGGTGACTTCAAATCAAAGAGGATCTGCAGGACACAGCTGATTGGGTGAGGTCAATGGGAAGGGATTTGGCCAACTAGAAAGGGGGCAGGGCTGCACTCAAAACCACAAAAACTGGGACTTTAATTAAATATGCTGCCTTGGGTGCCAAACTATCATTATGAGAGTCCAATCAAGACAAAATGAAGTGGAGAAGAAAAATAAATATTTTAATGCATTGGCTACATGACAGCTTACTTAATATCTAGATGGAAACAAATAGGTTGTGAGGCATGAAAAGATAGATTACTTTTTAAATACTTTACTGGAATGCCAGTCAAAATCAAGTATTAAAAAACAAGCAGCACTCAACTCAAACCACTTCTCCTTGCCCTGAAGTTCTAATTATAATTTATATTCAGCTTTATAAAAGTACAAAGTAACATGCTGAAAGTAGCAATCTGTGATACCGATTACCCCCACTTGTAAAAATGTTTCTTATCCAAAAAAGACCTGCTGCCTGACAACAACTATCTACTTGTTCAATGGATAAAACATGATCAAAGTAAAAATGAACAGCAAACAACAAACACACTCAAGATAAATTGCTTAAAGGATTACTACACAGGTTATGGACCACACATGATACATTGGCATTCTGTTTAGTTTACAGGTAAAGCCTGCAAAGATGACTGCAAGTCTCCAACAAATGTAATGAGCTTCTGAAAGTACTGTAATCCTGTCCTTTATTACAAATACTCTCATATGCATTTCAATACCTAAGGCTTATATGTTATCGAGTTATGTAAATATTCTCTCCATGGCAACAACAAAAAGGCTTTCAGTGTTGATAATTCTTGAACAGTATGCTTATTAAAGCTTACTTGAATCTTACAATATCAGACAAGCTTACCTGATGGTCATTAAAGCATACTTAAACATAGGGCAACAGGTGCTGCAACAGCATACATTTTCTGAATAATAAGCATAAATTAGCAATATAAAAATATGACAGAAAACCAGAACATTTTGCAAAATCAAGGACAGATGAAAAGCCACTGTAGTACTTGTGTCTACCTTGGATGGAGGGATACTTTGAACACTTACACTGCAGAACTGCTCTTTGCCTTGCTTAGACACATCCAGAGTCACTACATGGGGGAGTGGAGTACAACAAGTATGCCACAATTTGAAATGTCTCTGGATAACGGTGATGGCCCTGACACATTTGTCATACCTCTCAACCTCAGAGCAAAAAATCTGGAAAAAGCCATAAATAGAAGTGGGGCAAATGCCCAAAAATAAGGACAATTTTTAAATATTGCTCTTATAAACTTAGAAAGATAATAGAATAGTAGGTCTTGCATTAGTATGAATTTTCTGAAGGGTATGAAATCTAAAACTCAAATGTCTGTCATTATTTTCTAACTTCAATCTTTAATGATTTGCCACTAATTTGCCAGAAAACCACCATTTTATGAAAAACTGACCAAAAATGGCATGCAAAAATATAAAATAGCCACACAATACAGCTGGGAATTTGTCAAAAAAGGGAAACTTTTTTAATATTAGTACTGTTAAGTTGAGCAGCTGACAAAATAGGCGAATCTACATGCATTTCTGAAATAAAAGTAATCTGTAACTCTGATCATTACAATTATTTATTAATTGTAAACCCTCCACGTTTCTTCTAAAATTGCCATTTTGCAGAGGGATTATTAGGGGGAGAGCAACATTTTGAGCCAAAATCAGGGACATTTGAGAGGTTTGGATATACCTAATTCTATAAAGCGATTTATTTGCGTGCACCTCTCAACCTCTTAAAGCAGCAAATCTGGACAAGGCCAAATATATTGGGGTAACAAACAAACAATACTAAAAATTGCTCTTATATAAACTTAGGCAGTTGCTAGAATAACAGGTCTTGCTTTACCATGTATTTTTCTGAAGGGTATGAAGTCTGAAACTCTGTGTCTGTTATTATTAAGTGACTTCATTCCTAAATGATTTGCCAGAAAACCACAAATTTTATGAGGAACAAACCAAAAATAAGAAGCAAAAATCTATTCATTCTGCAAAAATCTGGAGAGTTGAAAGGTATAGTTCAGCCAGGAGAACTGTGCGGCAGAAATCCTACATGACGGACTTAGCTCCCTAGGTGTGGACAATAAGTACCCCCCCCCCAAAAAAGAAACAAAGATCTAAGAGAAGTGATTGCTTCGATCTGGCTTTATCACTTTCAGTAGCATTCAGACTCAATCAGTGAAAATATTCAGTAACAAAAAAAGTTTTTGCTTGTAGACAGTTGATTTTAACTGGTCCCTAATTGAGCACATCCAACCAAGAACTGGGAGGGGATGTACCTGAGCTTATCAGATAATCAATAAACACCTTCCTGATTGTATTAAATTATATTCCTTGTATAATACAGTACAGTTGTTAGAGGGCATTTTAAATTTATTGTTTTGAACATTCTTCCAGTAAACAATGAAACTAAATGCATTCACCAATGATGACAAAACTGCCCAATTCAGAATATTTCCATCATAAAAGTCTACTCAAACTTCTGCAATCCACCCGTATCAGTAAATATGCACAATCTCTGCAGAAATAAAAGTCATCTAAATAATTCCACATTAAAGAGCTCTGTAACTAATGATGAGGGTGCTGCTAGCAAACAACTTTATATTTCATTGTTTCATCTACAAATAAAGTGTCTGTTGCCCTTGAGGAATAAATTGCCTATGTTACATTAAAAAAATGATAAGTTAGTAATATTGCAATAGGGAATGGATGACAAATTGATAACAGTTTTATAGTTACTAGGTATCTCCGCCAAAGAGGACATTCTCAGGACTGCAGCATCTACCCCCTTTAAAAGTACAGTATCAACAATGCATCTAAATACTGTGGGGGTAGAACCCACAGCCTTCTGCATCAAAAGCAAGCATTCAATCTGTTATGCTATTTATAATGCAAGCAGACTCAGCATAAGCAGTACTAAACTTCTCTTCCCCTGAAGCTCTCAGCTCCTTGTAAAATCCATGCGACACTCAACTGTATCTCTCAACTTTGCAGCACAAGAAATCTGGAAAAAAAAACAGGGACACATTTTAAACATTGCTTGTATAATCTTGGAAAGTTGCTAGAATAAAATGCTGTGTTACTACCATGCATTTCACTGCCAAGTCTTGAATCCAGGATCCTGTGCACTACAGTCAGAGCAACATGCCACTATGCCAAATCAGCTGTTTCATGAAAGACAGGAAGACTGAAACTTAAATGGCTATCATTTAGTGAATTCATTTCTCACCATAGCTCTCAGTCTCTTAGGGCAAAACACCTGTACAAGGCAAATATTGGGGGAATACAGCCCCCAAACATATTCAGTGAATTCAGTTCTCACCATAGCTCTCAAACTCTTAGCACAAAAAACCTGGACAAAGCCAATAATGGAGGAATACAGCCCCAAAAATAGGGACAAATTTCAAATATTGATCTTATAAACTTAGAAAAGTGCACGAATAAAAGGTTTTGTGTTACCATGTATTTTCTGAAGAATATGAAGTCTGAAATTCAAATACCTGTCATTATTTAGTGAATTCAGTCCTTCACTGATTACAGAAATCCAGAAAAAACACAGATTGTATGGGGAGCAGGACAGAACAAAAAACATTAGGCAAAAATCTGAACAGTTTTCACAAGTGGTGGTGGTTAGGGAATTCAGGCTCTTGTTACCTGTACCCAACGTACAGGGTTTCAGCATGAGTAACTCTAGCCACCAGGTATATTTAACTGGTTAAACAGCAGTCCAGATAGGAACTTGACGAGCATGCATGTGCAGTTCTTTTCATAATCCAAACTGGTTAAACAGCAGTCTGGATAGGAACTCACCGAGAATGCATGTGCAATTCTCTTTGTAATCCAGACTGGTTAAACAGCAGTCTGGATAGGAACTTGGGACTCACAATTCTGTTTTGTTTTATTTTACAGCTGGGCGGGCTGCAGTCCTGCAGTCCAATAGCATGAGCCGCCCCTGGATGAGAAGAAACTTAAGGAATGGAAGGCAGAGGTTAGAAGCTGTTTTGAAAGGTGAACAAAAAATATAGTGAAACACATGCCAAGCGCTATTTCTCTGGCTGGTCATAGAGGGCCATTACAATATGCTGGTCAGCCCAAACCATATTTATTTTGTGGGGACTTTTCTCATTTAATTAATGATTGTGACAAGATACAATGGAACTAGTGTGGGGAGAAAGGACATGCAGCAGGAAGTGTGCAACTGAATGTATCTTTTGTAAAAAAGGAACACTTTTGGATGGACTGTCAAGAGCAAACAGTAAGTAGTGAAATAGAACAGGATAGGGATGAAAACATACATGAGGAAGAACAGCAAGAGGCCAAGGGGTGGGTGAACTGGGTGAATAAGAAACTGTTGAAGATAAAAATATTGATTCGAAAAAGGAGTTTGCATGCAGGAAGAGAAGTCAGAGAAGTGACTGACGTTAAGAATTTTTTGAACTTCTATTTAGTGATTAATCTCATTCTGAGGATCAATGATTATTTGTACATGAATCCAGAAAATATTTAATAGGAGGAAGAATAAAAAAACAAAAACATTAAAAATATTTCCCCTAAACTTAAAAAAAAAGAACAGCAACATTTTTTTCACTTAACCTGAACAGTATTATTGACACTATAAGAAGGATAAGGATACTGGAATGGCATGCTAAATGTGATGTGGATGTTATTGTGTTAGAGGATATAAGATTCCTGACAAGTCAAGAAAGGCTGCAAACAGAAAAAAATGTGGGGGGGGGGAATATAATATGGAACTTAGGAAGTGAAATTTGTTCTGGGGTGACTATGGTGTATAAAAGCACTGTAAATACTAGCTGTAGTGTTGGTACAGATGTAAAGGTTAACTGTAGTGGATGTGAGGTGCTTAGAACATGTTTATAGAATTATAGCATTATATGCATAAACAGCTAGCAATGAAACAGAGAATCTGATTCTTCAAATGGGGTGGTTAACACAAAAATTATAATTGCTGGAGACTTTAATTGTGATTTAAGGGAAATACATAAAGAGAAAGGGCAAGATATAAAAAAGTACAATAAATTATAACATTTGGTAAATTAGTGGTGTGGAAAAAAGTCAGTGGACTTATACAAGGATGACACTTGGATCTGAAATTGATTATTTTGCATTATCATATGATGATAGGATCATAAGACGCTACTATGCTAATGGCCCTAAGGCCCTTACAAGCCTATCCAAGTTCTACCCTTATTTCCATGATCAGCACGTATTGCTCATGTTCAAGAGAGACAGAGGTGGAACCCCCAGGGTGAATTTACTGTTACTCATCCAGTCGTCCAGATTGTGTTTGAAGAGGGCCAATGAGATGCTCTGTTTGACATGAAGTGAAAGTCTTTTCCAAAGGTGTGGTAACCTCTGCAAGACAAATCTGTCCCTCCAGCAGGTTCTATTAATGTCACATACCAGGTTGAGTTCTTTAGAGCAAGCGACCCATGTACCATTTGACTTGCAGATATGCAGAATTTCCAGTAAAGCAGGATCAGAGTTTGTCTTGTATACAAGTCAGAGATCGCCTCTGAGTACTCTGTATGAAACAGAATAAAGTGCCAGTAATTTCAGATGATCCACACAGGACAGATGCTGAAGCCTCTAAATTTTCCTTGTGAGGAACCTTTGTGGTTTCTCCAATTTCTGCAGGTGCTTGGAAAGTTACATACCAAAAAGGGCATTGTACTCAATTATTGGCCTGATGAGAGAAATACAGGGAGGTTATAACTTCTTTTTTTCTAGATGTAATGCCCTTACTTATGAGATGAGCAGTGTAGAATGCCATTCTTACCACTGTAGAAATATGGTGATCAAAGGTAAGATTGCTGTCAACTTGTGTGCCCAGGTCTCTCACCACCAAGTGCATATTTAGGGTGTTGCTATTGATATGGTAGTTAGCAGGAAGATTAGTGTTACTGAAAGGGATGATAATTTTTTGCATTGAGTTTAAGGCCATGACTTTGGCACTAGTCATTGTGTAAGACCCTCTTGTAGGATGTTGACATCATTTGAAGATTCTATGACTGCTCCCAGTTTGCAACCATCAGCCAACTTTGTTAGCCACAGACCTTTAGTTTTTGCTTGTACTTTGATTCCAAACATTAGAGGTCCCAGGACTGATCACAGTGGAACACCACTGGTTACAGATCTGCTGTTGGAGGTGGATTCCCATATTTTGACTATATGTGTTCTATCACTGAGCCAGTTAGCAAATCATCTAATGATATAAGGTTTGATACCTAGCTGGGTGAGTTTGTCAGTTATGCATGAGTGGTGGATAGTGCCAGAAGCCTTGGCTAAGTCTGGGTAGGCTGTATGCACAGATTTCCCCTCATCCAGGGCCTTGGTGACTGTCTCAAAGAAGTCCACCAGGTTTAATAGTTATGGTCTCGCTTTCACAAATACAAACTGAGTAGGGTCAACTATTTGAAGATTGCCTATGTCTTTGTTGGTAAGGTCCATGATGATTCACTACTTGTCCTTGCAGATAAGGCTAGTCAGGCTAATAGTTATATGTTCCCAGGGTCAGTGGAAGCACCACCTTTGTGCAAGGGAGTAACGGTGGGCATTTTCAATTCATCTGGGATGAAGCCGGTGCTTAGACTATGATTGAAAAGAGTACCCAATGGTGTTGCCAGGTCTTGTTGGATCCCATGTAGGACACAGGGTGGGGTGTTATCAGGTCCCATAGATGTTGTGCTTTTGGCATTAGAGAGGATGTTTACAACCTGCTCTTTACAGATACAAGGTAGGGGACAGGTGGTAGTGATGTCATGGGGTACTTGTGGTGGGGACAAGGGAGTGAAGTATTCACAGAACCTGTTGGCCAGCAGGTTAGCTATGTCCACAGGCTCAGTATATATGGTATTATTAACTATCAGTTCGGCACAAATCTGGGCCTTTTTTTAGGCTATGGATGTAACTAAAGAATGCCTTATGGTTGTCCTTAACTAGGAAGCTAATTTGGATTCATAGTTTGCTTTTGAGGACTTCACAAGAAGTCTTATTTGCTTGTTTAATCAGAAGGCATGGGGCAGCAGATGGTGATACAGTTTTGATTTTTTTTTTCGGATCATTTAGCATCTGGATTGAGGTGATGGAAGAAATGGAGTGTATTAAATCAGGAAAAGGGATAAAAAGAATAACTGAGAAATTATTAGGTGAAATTGGAGAGTGGGAATTATTGCAGTTATGGAGAGAACATACAACCACAAAGGAGGTCTATAATAACTGGTCTAAGTAGTGGATTGAATTTAAAAATAAATATAAGCATTTTTTGAGTGACAAGATGATGTAAGAAATAAAGAGAAAGTGAAATATGGAGAAGTTTATAGAAATACATTAGAGAATTTACAGAATAGTATAACAGAGTATTATTGTATGGAAAAATAAATATATAAAAACACCATGAAAAATTAAGGCAGTATTATTTAGGCAGAGATATTATTTACAAGGGAGAAGAGGGGAGGTGTCTGCATATTTGGGAAAAATATAAAGGACGATATTAGTATAATGAAAAGAATGAAAAATGTAAAAGGAAAGGTAAAAAGAACACAAGAACAAATTATGAATTGATTAAAGCCATTAAAGTAAGGAAAATCTGGTGAACCATGGCAGTGGAGTATAAGGATATCCTATGAGGCTGACAATAGATAAGTTAGCAGTAAAGTGTTTTTTTTATTGTATCTGCTTTATTTTCTGAAAAAAAAAAAAACAAAAAAAATACTTGTTTTCCCACCTTTCTAAGCTAGTTTAGCCCAGTTTTCAGGTTAGTGCTGGATTTAGGGCTGTGTTACAAGTTTCTGTGTTTGCCCATACCCTACTTGGATAGATGGAAGTTTCTCTGTTCACTGTGAGAGAGGGAGCTTTGAGCAGCCTATCTGTCCCTGGAGGAGTGGTTTCAGTCCAGAAATTAGTAGTTTATTGGCCATTTTGGGCTAATTTCTATCTCTTTCATTTCCCTGCTATATTTGCAAGGTTTTTGTGCTAGTATACAGCTCAGCAGGCTCCTGCCTGGTGCCCTGCAGAGTTCTACAGTAGCAGAGAGACAAAAGAGAGACTTTGGAGTGATTAAGTATCATTTTTCTACATTTGCTCACTGCCTTTAGCTAATTCCACCTAAAATACTGATTTTCTAGAGTTTCTGTGATTTAAAAAGCTTGTTTCAGCTACATATTGTACTTATTTTACTGCCTGCACTTTAACAAAGTCATTTTTGTGTTTTAATTACCTGTTTAACTGTAGTAGGCTACACACTCAAGTGTGATAGCCATTTCTGTGCATTTAAAGTTAATTAAAATCTGCAAAAGCAACAGAGACCTCCAAAGCAGACATCCAAGCAACCTCCACCCCCCAACACAAACCATAAAACACATACTTCACAAAACCAGTGTGCCACACAATCACAGCGCTTAAGGCAAAATAACATACCCAACACACTAGTAATAGGTGATTCTATAGTCAAGCACACTGACGTCCCACTCACTAGGCTGAACAAGGAGAAGGTTACTGTTAGTTGCCTGTCAGGTGCCAGGATCCGCCACATAACACAAGCACTCAGGTCACTCCAGAACAGGTACAAATATGACTCTGCCATTGTCCATGTTGGTGTGAATGACCTGAGCCATACCTCCCTGGACTACATGAAAAAAGACACGGAGGAGCTCTCTGATCATGTAGCCCAGGCCGGTATGATCCTGACCCTGAGTAGCATCCTGCCCTCACCAAGAATGATACCACGGTATAGAGAAGAAAGTTTTCAATTTCAACAATTGACTAAGCTTCTGGTGTCATTCAAAGGGGATCCAGTGTCTGTCAGCCTGGGATGACATAGCTTGCACCTGTCACCCTTAGGCTTTTGAATACTGGCCAAGGCTCTTGCCACCCCATAGTGCCTTTTTTAGGCAAGGGTCAAAAGACAAACCCACTGCCATAAATAACACAAGTAACAAAAAACTGAGGGTAATGCTGCTCAATGCCAGAAGTCTAAACCTCAAAATGCATGTACTCGAGACACTCCTCAGTATGGAGAAAATCGATATATGTGCAGTAACAGAAACCTGATTTAAGGCTCCAGAGAGCACCCCAGCTCTACCAGGCTACAACTCATACCATACATTTCAGCCACAAAACCCGGACCGAAATACAAAAGGCGGGGGAGTATCCATATCCATCAAGGATACCCACACCTCAGGTTAGTGGCACAGCACGATGCTTCAGAGATCATCCACGTGCAACTAACAACGGGAAAAACTGCTATTCAAATTATAGCTTGCTACAGATCACCCACCATGTCCCAGGACCCCCACTCTGCATTCCTGGAAACACTGGGAAACATAAAGGTCCTACCAAACACCCTGATATTGGGTGATTTCAATTACCCAAACATTAACCTGGAGAGCTACTCAAGTACGAACTCCCTTGCCCAACATTTCCTAGAATTTATAAACTCAAACACCCTGGATCAACTGGTCAACACCCCCACCAGAGGTAACAACATATTGGATCTGGTCATCACCAACATGGGCAACCGGTGTTTCACACTGGAGGTCAACCCCTCGCTGGTTAGATCTGACCATAAACTAATCACTCTGGATATCCACATTCCGCCACCACCCCCGGTGAAAGAAACCACCATGAAAAACTTTTCAAAAGCAAACTTCACGTTACTTAAGACCGAGGTGGGAAGTTTCAAAGCCTCCATGCTAAAGGATAATGCTGTCCAAGCTGCAAAATCCTTTACTAATGCACTCTACGGGCACCTACAAGAATGCATGGATCATGCTATCCCAAACAAAACCAAGACTCACTCCTCCAAGAAAAGGAAACTAGTCTAGTGGACCCCTGCCATAAATAAGCTATACAATAGAAGGAGGAAACTAGTACAGAAAAGAGTAAAATCCTAAGAAGGGAAGACATCCCTGATCAGTATCAGCAAGAAACTACATTCCCTCATAAAATCATCCAAGGCTAGCTTCGAAAGAAAAATTGCCATGGACGCCAAAGATAACCACAATGCATTCTTTAGCTATGTCAAGAATCTAAGTGGCAATTCTCAGGTCTTCTCAGAGTTAGTGCAGAGTGGCACAAAATACACTGAACAGACCGATATAGCTAACCTCCTGTTAGACAGGTTCAGTGCAAACTTCACCCCCTCTCACCCCCAAAAGGGCCCATAACTATACCAGAAGAATGTAGTGCCCCTGAAATCACAGACACTCAGGTTAAAACAGCCCTCTCCAAAGCCAAAAACACAGCATCAATGGGACCGGACGGTGTCCCAGGCTGCATCCTACACAAGCTCAAAGATGAACTAACTCCTCACCTAAACACACTGTTTAAACTCAGCCTCTCCGCAGGCTACATGCCCACAGAGTGGCGCACAGCAATGGTTATTCCGCACCACAAAGGTGGAGCCACAATGGACCCCGGGAACTATTGCCCTATAAGCCTGACTAGCTTGGTCTGCAAAGCTATGCAGCGCATCATCATGGATCTCATTAACAGAGACATTGGAAACCTCCAAACACTGGACCCTACCCAGTTTGGCTTTGTTAAGGGCAGATCATGCCTCCTAAACCTGGTGGACTTCTTTGAGACATTTACCAAGGCTATAGATGAGGGAAAGGTGGTCCACACAGCCTACCTAGACCTCGCAAAGGCCTTTGACACCATTCCTCACTAAGGTATTATAGACAAACTCACCAGCCTGAAAATAAACCCCTACATCATGAGATGGGTTGCCAACTGGCTCATGGACAGAATCCACATGGTAAGAGTTGCAGGAGCTAGGTCTGACTCTAAACCGGTTACAAGTGGTGCTCCCCAGGGCTCAGTCCTAGGACCCCTCCTGTTCAGCATATACTTGTCAGAGGTACAGGCAAGCACAGAAGGACTATGGCTGACCACGTTCACAGACAACTACAAACTAGGGTCTATAACTGACTATCCGGCTGACATGGGCATCCTCCAAAAGGGGCTCACTGAGACAGATACCTGGTGTCAAAACCATGGCCTCAAGCTAAATGCCAAAACATGCATAGTCATCCCCTTTGGAAAAAACAAAGTACCCACAAACTACCACATAGGTGGTAGCCCCCTAAATACGGAAGACATAATAAGGGATCTGGGGACCCAAGTAGATAGTAACCTCTCCTTTGATAATCACATTGCCAAAGTGGTTAGAAAATCCTTCTATATGGCCCACCTAATCACAAAAGGGTTTGCATCCAGATCAAAAGAGGTAATTGGGCCTCTCTACGCATCACTCATCAGACCCATCGTAGAGTACAATATCCCATTTGGGATGTACTTTACAAGACACCTGCAACAAGTGAAAGACCACAGAAGTTCCTCACCAAGAGGATCACTGACCTCAAGCAGTTGCCCTATGCAGCTCGACTGAAGAAACTCCAGCTGTACTCGGTTGCATACTGCCTACTCAGAGGTGATCTCTGCCTGATATACAAGGCCATGTCCAACCCAGAATTGATGGACATGCTCCAACTAAAGAAAAACATATCTCCTCGAGCCACATGCTCCAGGGATCTAAACCTCACCACAGCAATAAATAGGACATGCAGGAGGGTTAGATTCCTGTCCCAGAGACTTCCCATGTTCTGGAACAAGATTCCAATCTACATTAGGCATATCTCCTCGCTAACCCTCTTCAAGAGAAACCTTGACGAGTGGATGGGAAACAGAAAGTATACCCCAGGGATCACTTCAATGGCTCTGCTGGACAGAGGCACAGGGAACTAATCTAAGGGGGCGGCGAAAGCCAACACATTCTGGCTAGGCTTATAAATGCCTTCAGGCAGATAGCCTAGCACCTACCTATGAACCTAGGAGAAAATGAAATATAAAAAAGTTGTAAAATTGTGTTTATTTTGTGAGGATGAGGAAGAGAAAACAGAGCATGCATTTTTGAAATGTAAAACAGCAGTGAAATTCTGGAAAAAGTTGTGTAAAGATTTTGTTTCAGAATATTAATGACATAAACAATATAGATTATCTGTGGATATTATATGAATAAGAAGAAAATATCTGAGAAGAGTCGATAAAAAATATTCTATGTATTATGTGCTATGGGGAATGAAAAACAGAATGAAATTTTGTTTGATGGAAAATGGATTTTGGCAGATATCTTATGAAAAATCAGATTATTGTTGTGGAAGGAGTAGGGTCAGTTATGGAAGAATGCGGATGTTATACAAAAAGCAATAATTTGTAAGAAACAGAGATTTGTATACATGTGCCTTTAAAAATATCAATTTTGTAAATTTATAAGTATGTAAATAATGGACCCCCTACTCTTTTTGATAGGTGCTATAGGATATTTTACATCCATTTGTGCTACCGCCAACTCAGGATGATGGGACCTCGGTCTAACATCTCATCCCAAGGATGACTCAGTCAGGAGTGCAGCACCCTCATTTATCTGCATTGCAGTGTCAGCAATCAATCTACCTGCTGTGGGAATAGAACCTCAGCCTTCTGCACCAAAGGTGATTGCGCTACCTGTTGCAAAACTGACACTGTAGGTAGACTGAATGCAAATCTAGCAACATTGTTATAGCAGATATCTGGTTTCATTTTTGGGGTGCTATCAGGGTTAGTTAGGATGGAGGAAACATAAAGAAGGGATGGCAGTAGGAACGTTGATACAAAAGGCTTGCTAGTGTAGTCAGTAATGTTTAATTCTGTATAGTAAACCAATTTCTGGTGTTATTTTTAACAGCTTTAAGTGTTGATCAAATTGTAGGTGTTCATCAAATATGAATTTCAGTAATTTAGTTTGTTATACTATTTGTATTTTAGTGTTGAGTTTGAAGAGTATTTGGAATGATTGTTTCTGATTCGAGAACTGTTTTGTGGTGAAAATTATTATTTTTAAATGTCTTTTTTTTTAGGATTGAGAAGGAACATGTTTCAATGGGCAAAAAGGAATCTTGGGTGACTTTTTTTGTTTTTGAGAGAGATGGGGTTGAACAGATGAAGGTGGCATTATCCACTTATTGTATTACATATACTTGGTTAAAGGCTATGTAAAGTTTGTTTCTAAAAATATTGAATAACAGGGGCCTATAATTGAACCCTGTGTTACACTTATAGAAACAGGAAGAAAGATTGAAAAAATGTGTTACCATTTTACTGCTTATTGTCTGCTTGTGAGATAGCTTTGGAACTGGGCTCCCTATTGAAATGTCAGCACTTGTAATAGTGAATGCCATTATGCAGAAAAAAAGACCAGAAATGCAGCAGAAGAGTGACTATCAAATATCACTCTTCTTCTTTAAACTTAATTTTATGCTAGGGGAAATCCCCTTGCACCCCCTCCTATGTGGGGTGCAGGCCCCCTTGCACTCCCAAACTTATATACACTTACTCCAAGATTGTCATAGCTCAAAGAAAAGAGAACGTTCCGAGAAATGGCCATCTTGGTCTTAACATATCTAAGTCCTTTACTTTTTATGTCCATTCAGTCTCAGCATTATGGATTTTGCTAAAGTGGGTCCTGATGTTTCAAACATTTACCACGGAACAATGATAGGGACTAAGTAAGAGAGGTTAAACAATGAAAGTTATATGAGTAGAGTTTGGTGAGAGACAGGGTCAAATGCTTTTGATAAGTTGAGGAAAACAGATGATACTAAATGGCCACAATTTCTCTCATAGTTTGCAGTGTTAGTGAAACTGAGAAGAGCAGCTGTTGTACTATACCTGGGGGAAAAGTTGTGTCAGTTATTAGAGAAGGAGAGAAGGTTGTTATCAGTAAGTTATTTCAAGTATATACATTTTCCAGTATTTTTCATAGAGGAGGCAAGATAGCTACTGGTGAATTCTGTGGAAGGGATATAATAGCTTTTTGCAGAGGTCTGGGACATAATTTTCTGATGTATATTTTCTGACTTTCTGACATACATTGGTTTAAAAGAACAGAGACTGGGTAGGCCGGAGCATCTGTTGCTGTTGATATATATATATATATATATATATATATATATATATATATATATATATATATATATATATATATAGATGTATATTTATAATACATATATAAATATATATATATATATATATATATATGCATCATTTAAAAAAATATATATATATATATATATGTGTGTATATATATATATATATATATATATATAATATATATATATATATATATATATATATATATATATATATATATATATATATACATATGTATATATATATATATATATATATATATATATATATATGGGTCTGCTTCACTTCACCGAAATCCCATTTCACTGAGACCAAATCGCCTAAAGTTCATTTCACTGAAAACATCATTTCACTGAAACTCATTTCACTGAAAGCTTACAGAGCTACATTTCACAAGACTAAATAGAAACTAAAGACAAACTCACAAAAGTAAAGCCTACCTCCTTTCCACAACTTAAAAACTACTTATTTATCCTGTTAACAGAAACCAGACAACATAAAACCAAACTAATTGGGGTCTACACCCCCACACCCCCCAATGTGGGGGAACAGTGCTGCACCTGATCATAATTGTGACCATGACCACCAACTGCATTCACATCAGTGACTACCTAGCTCTACATGTCCCTTCTGGCAATCATATCCCCCTGGCTTCTCTCAAGTAGAGAAGGGTCCATGGTGCCTCAGAGACTTGATGATGACCTCATTCTCAGCCTCACTAAAAGGTGGTTTTCATGGATTTGCTGGCTTGGGTGCCATAATCCTATGTGACATAAAATAGAGAAGGACAAAACACAATAATAGCACATAGCTAATATATTTTTTTCCACAATAAATAATCATGCTGAGTATCCATTGTGAATATAAAGCACTTGAAAAACACTTCTCATTTAGGACAACAGAAGGGTAGGCGGATCCCTTCACCCTCAAATGGAAATATTTGGACAAACCCAGGAACAGCACATAAGTAAATGTTTTATGTTTTCCAACCAATAATCAGAGGCTATGTACCCAATGTCAGCATAAAGCACTCAAAACACACCTCTCATATAGGACTGCAGAATATAGGTTGTAACCCCCCACCCGCCAACAAAAATGTAAAGCCACCATTCTATCAACATTCATCATTCATATATTGAAGAATGCAGTCATATCATTGAGTAGTGGAAGACAGGAATGCCAGTCAATTTTCAAAATGTGCCCACCACTGCTGCGGAGGTTGCCCTAGGGCATCTGAGAACCCTACCACCACTGTCAACCACATGTACAACACCTTGCACTGGATGAAGAACATAATTACAGTTCTCTGAAACCCCATGTGAAATTGCAAAAGCAAATGGTAAAAACATACATCTAAAGACATGCAAAAACTGCCTGTGCCAACAGTGAAGTATAAGAAGTGCATGCAGATGAACCTACTGGCTATATAAATACATTTCTAAAAGGTTACAATCTAAATGTTCTTGAATAATAGAAACATACCTTAGCAAAATAAGTGCATCCCTGCAGAAAAATCTCCTTCAAAGAAATACCAATCTTCTGTTTTGTCTGCAAGTCTTCTTACCTTCAAGTTCCCCACTTACATGGTTACCTTTTTATAGTGGAGATTCAGCCCTCTAAGCACTTTGAAGATGCTAATGAGGTGTGAACTCATTAGAATTGCTGAATACCAAACGTTTGACTTCATGTAGCAAATGTAAATGTAGTTTCTACACCGTCATTAGGTGCTAGTGGCTTGCACCTGTGAATGATTAGTGTGAGCGAAGGAAAATACAATAGCAATTCAGACACCCTTCCCTGCAGTGGGTGTGTCAGTGAGGATACACTTACAAGATATGGAACAAACTTCTTTTAAGTAAAATCAAACACCACACATGTATATTTTTTGGCCATAACAGTGCATGTTTCTTACCTTTGCTACAAAATATTGCTCACTGTTATTTATTTGTATTCCACCTTGAAAGAAAAATGATAGGAAATGCACTGCAGACTGCATGTCTGATAGTAAAGCAGAGATAAGGAAAGAATGACCAGAACACAAAGAGAAGATAGACCTGCATTTTTGCAAACATATTCATAAATAATGGTGTGATCAGTCATTGCACTAAATATGTTAGCCACACATATAGAACCAACTGATAATGTCCAATGGTATGAACTGTAGATACTGCATATGAAGTGTGAATAACTTATATTCACATGATTTGATTGGTATTGCAAACTATATCTATGGCACAGAGAGGGAACCCACTACAACTGTGTTGTTCAAGTGCAGTAGTCTGATGGTTAAAATCCAGAGCTGTGTAATTGTTTAATCCTTGTTTCCCTTTTGATTTTTCCCCATGTACATGGTGAGTGACAGAGGTCAAACATAATAATAAAAAAAACAAAACACAAACTTCGCTGTGATAAGTATCACGGTTCCTAGAATAATACTGAGAATGTGAACTGTAATGGAATACTTTATTATAAAAAAATTAATAAATTAAAAAATCGGTTAAGCGCTTTCATCTACAGTTAGTAGACTTCCTCTGAACACCATTATTTAAAAATAGCTGGGCTAAATACAGAACTATAACCAATCCTGTTGCTCTAGCATTCACATCAATTAAACATTTAAAGTGCACTGTGCATTAATAAGCATATATCACAGTATATACATCAGTATTAAAAATTTGTTAAAAATGTTGCTAAAACTTATGTATCTAAGCTATACATAAATATAATAAATACTATAGGATAAGCTATATCCTCCTGTAACACTTTATATTCTGACCTTAAAGCACATTTAAATAATAAGATAATTAACTTCCATTTAAAATCACATTGTTAAATTTTGGCTTCTAATACTGGCTTGATAGAAATGTTGTCATTAATACCAGGGTAGACAGTTGCGTTCAGTAAGATCTGCTATTTTATCTCTCTCTCTCCCCCAATTTTATCTTAATAATCCCACTCCTAGGGTTTACCTTAACCTTTTCTAAGATGACAAACTTAAAAATATCACAGTTAGGGCTTCCTACTATATGTCTGTACAAAGCATTATTTATATCTTTCATCCTTATACTGTAATAGTGATCATATATTCGATTCCTTAGACATCTGTTGGTTTTGCCCACATAAGAACATGGGCATTTAACATATTTGGCCAAATATATCACATGTTGTGTCCAACAGTTCCATCTCTTGAACCTAATTGTTGTTTGGTTGACATCCCCCAATGTTAAAACACTGTCTTCCATTACAGCAAAACATTGTTTACATTGTCCACAGTTACTGGTACTCCCTACCATATCCATCATTTTATTACTCTTAGACCCAACCTCAAATATACCTTTTAAATTCTGACTTGTCTTAAGCACAAATAATGGTTGATCCCCTAATTTCTCATGCATTGTTGCATCACTTCTCAAAATATTCCAATTCTTTCCAATAATTCCCTGTACATCCTTAACAAAAGGGCTGTACTGTAAGATGCAAGCTCTCCTGTAGTTCTTAATAGGCTCCATTGTAGTCATACTACTAGGTGTGTCAAGGATATGTACAGTATCTGCTCCCAAAAGGGGTAAGTACTTTTTGCCCCATTCTTGCTGGACATAATTACTAATGTCTGTTGTAAGCTTAGTGGGGTACCTGCGTTTTCTAAACATATCACCTATATTGTTCAACTCCTTAACCATCTCTTGGTAATCAGAAGTCATTCAGGCTGCTCGAATGCATTGACCTTTAAATATACTTTGTTTCTGACTCATTGGATGACAACTCAAATAATCTAGATACGAATTGCTGAAAGTATCTTTCCTATAAATCTTGGACTTAAACCCTTCTGTTGTAGAATAGATACATGTGTCTAAATAAGGAATACCAACCTTACTAAAACTATGTGTAAATTTAAGATACTCATTATTCAAGTTCAAATCTTTGATAAAAGTTTCCATTTCCTCTGTAGTACTGTTCCATAATATAAAAATGTCATCCAAAAATCTAACATAGCAACTGACATGTTTGAACAGTGCATTCTTGAAAATATATTCTTCCCAGTCCAGAAGTACTATTCTAGTAACCTAGTAATTCTAGGGACCGTGATACTTATCACAGCGAAGTTCATATTTTGTTTTTTTTATTATTAGTTGTTTTTCGCTGTGTTGTGTTGTTTACAGGTCAAACATAGCTGCTTGATAAGTAAAATTTAATTTAATTTGCCTTACAGAGTGCAAACACGCTTAATGGTATTGCATGGCATTCAGCAACATGTATCGTAATGACTGTAGGAATTCCACCTTTTACCCGACTGTCTCCAAGGCATAAGGTGTAAATACTTTGAGCTAAAAAAAGAGAGAACATAGGTAAAGTGTGGTTGGAATCCCACAGTCGTTATTGCCTTTTACATTCATTCCTTGCTTACCTATGTGCAGACAAGGTTCACTACTTAACTTATTCCCTCCAGTACAGCTCTTTTGAGTGTGTACCTTTAACTCCCAGTAGGTGTGGCTTGAGCCTTTAAAAAAATGAAGATATCAGCTTACAGTTCTAACAAATACTCATTGACAGAGGTCAAATATCAATGTAGTTGTGTTTGCCATCATGTATGCTTCAAGATAAAATATTGTGGTACCTTGTATGTAGCATGGGTTTTGTATTATTAATGCAAATATGAAAAAGTAATATTTGACGCCTAGAGGCACAGTAGGAGGTAAGTGCAGAAATGTCTGAAGGAGCACTCAGCTGTAAAAAAGTGAAAAATGTAATTTGGTTCGCCTGCCTTTGCACAAACAGGCACATTGGTGATGTTCAGCCATCAGCACTCTGGACAGTACTGAGTGTGGAAAATACGCCTGCTGCCTAGCTTTTCCTGTGTCCCCAGGTGTAAGTGCAGTGAGTTCATGATAAAAAGACAGATAAGCCAGGGCTTTTTAAATCCAGCACACTCCTCTTTTTAGTGAGAGTGTTGCACTATAGTTTTTCAAAAAACTTTGATTCTAAAGGTAATACTACATATCAATAGCTATGTATAGCAGGCTGATTACCAAAAAAATGTCATTACTGCTTGCGTACACATACTTTTGTATGCGCTGTATGTGTTGTGTGTGTAACTGGTTTAGCATGGCAATGATGATTATGTTATAAAATGCAGTTGCATATCTGTGACAGACACAATAGATAACTGACAATCATCTACACCCCTCCCATAACCCAAGTGTAGCTGTAAAATAGTTTGTATTGTGAGGTATGTATCATAGCTCACTAAAGGTATGCAAATGTATCCATTTTCAGTATGTTGGTGGACATTAGTCCTGCATCATACCTGGGAATGCATAAGCCAGGACCTTTTAATGTCACACATATGCAGACCTTAAGAAGTATAGCATCAGTCACTATTTAAGCTGTATCTCTGTAATGACCATGGTTGACAAAACACTTCTTCTGTGGCAATGAGGAATAATCACCTGTATGGAAAGGTATGCATTCCTCCTTACATAGGTTTGAATCCCACCTTGTACACATTACTTTCAACACTGTGCCAAGTCATCCCAAAGTCATGGGTTAAAAGCCAAGTTATTTAGCATTTCTGTGTTGACCATTGGACAACATGTGACTAGGTACAGCAGCACACATGCCATAAATCAGTGCCAAATGTCACATCATCATTGCTGTCTAATAAACTCACTTCCTCTTTGTTTGGCAATGTTTCTCTTTGCTTACCAACACGCAAATGCAGCTGACATGGTTGTGTAATAAAACTGTGACGCCAATGTTTCATACATAAAGTGCAGCATGCAAACCATATTATGTACCAGCATTTTTTGAATAACATACGTCGCAAGCCAGACACATGAAACATTATCAGCAAACAGATGCATTTTGCAATTAATACCAATCAGGTCAGTTACTGTATGTACCAGTTTGCTCACAGTTTGGCAGTGAGCACCAGTAAACAATGCTACTGCACAAGTCCAAGTTGAATCCCTGAAATTTGAATCACGCATGCGCTAATACTTTCCATCATCTGCGCAACTCAACTTGTCTGTGATGTGCTATGTGAATAGGTGTTCAGCATGTCTAATAATGGTTACTGGGCTGTAATCCTGCAGTACATGGAAGTGCATTCATAAACACAAGAGAAGAGCAGTGACATGTGAGCTTCACTGGGCACATACTTTCTGATATTTGTGTGTTCCCTGCAACAGTGCACTTCCAAATGATATATCAGTAGTTGGGACATTGTCAAACAGACTCCAGAGTTACAGACCATAAATACTTTATTACAGTTGGTATTGGTATATTGTGAAAATGGACATTGGTAATGCATGATCATATCCAATTGATATTGTCAGTAACTTGTATTACTGTAGATATACCTTCATTTGACTATGAAGACATATAAGTCCATCATTGCACTACTGCTGTTTCTAAACTGTGTGTTTGTGTGTATGTGTCTGTGATCTACACAACATCCTGAAAAACGGGTACATGTCTGTCTCACTTCTATAATATGCATTCATGACAGCTTATTTCACCTAGGCTGCCAGAATGTATTTATATCTCCTTTTCCATGTTGTGCTTACACAGTCATATCACAAGTCCTGGCTTTGCAAACACATCTTGTAACAGTATACATTACCTGTGATACCATGATGATGTCATCCCCTGTAAAGTGCACTGTGACACTTTTAAATTCAGACTTCTGTGGTGGCATGAACATTAAGTACTGTGTTTTCTACCTTGTATAATTAGAGAGACATGGGTTCTAATCGCACAGCAGTCATCTTTTGTTTGTGTGGCCAGAACATCATAAGTCCAGTTCCTGCCTCACTCAAGTAGCATTCAGAAGATACTATTACACTGCAAAATGATGCCACAGTAATTCCATACAACCCTCCCAACATCTTCTTCTCAACATACACTGATAATGCCATCCTTTATAAAGTGCACTCTCAGACTGTTAAGGTCAGACTTCTGTGGTGGCATGAATGTTAATTACTATGTTCTCTAGATTGTATTATTAGGTAGGTAGGGGTTCTCATCTCACAGCAATCAACTTGTGTGTCTTTAGTCAGAAGACCACAAGTCCAGGTCCTGCCTCGCTCAAGTTGTATTCACTTGAGCATGTGTGCATGTGTGCTGCTGTACCTGGTAACTGCTGTGTGATGCCAGAGCAGTGTTATATATCCCTCCCAACATCCTGTTCTCAAAAGACACTGATGATGTCATCCTCTATAAAGTGCACTGTGACAATATTAAAATCAACCTTTTGTAGTGGTGGGAGTGCTAAATACCGTGTTCTGCAGCTTGTGTAATTAGATAGTTATGGGTTCTAATCTCACATCAGTCAATTTGTGTGTGTTCATTCAACTATTAATGTGGAGGCAGTTTTACACCAGGAAGTGAGCCCACAGCTCAGACTCTTCTGCAAAATTTTCTTCTCTAAATACACTAATGATGCCCTGCTCTAAAGTGCGCTCCGACACTTAAAAGACAGAGTTGTGTGTTGGCGATAGCATTGTGCACTATGTTCTGCAACTTGTGTAACTAGATAGGAATAGGTTCTGATCTGATAACAGTGAACTTGTGTACGTGTTCATTTATCTAGGGGATCTTGTGTGTACACCCCACCGTGTCCAGCACAAGTACTTCACTTTCTGACTGTGAAAGCTGTTTACCACCATCATTATCAAAGTCCAGCATCAGTGAGAGGAAGTTTCATGGTGGTGCTGAATAGACAATCACCTGTGAAGATAGCAAAGCAGGAGGCCTGTTGTAACTATAACCTACAGCTCCACAGAAGTTCCAGAGTAGAGATAATAGTAGTTCAGGGTTATTATAGTACTTTTAATCAAACACTTTACAAAATAAAAAGAAAATAAATACAAATTCAGTTTTAACCGTGAGATAAAACAGTATACTTTGAAATTAATCTTATTAAGAACATAACTGGGAATATTCCATAACCACAGCTGATTAAATAACTGTAAAATCAAACATAAGTCTAGGCTGTTAAACTGCTGTTCTACAGCACTAAAATTCAAGCAAGTACAGTACAAAGTGATAGACTATCATCAATAGCATTACAGACTCATGTCTCATGATCATAATCATGATGTCTTATGTATCAGCAGACTTATAACCATCCACAAGCACATTATCATGTTGGGTGCAGCTGTAGTGGTGTACTGTAATTGTTACAGTACTGTGTTACTGTTATACAAATCTATATGTATCAGCAGACTTACAGTCATCCACAAGCACATTACCATGTACAGTGTAGCTGTAGTGGTATGCTGTAAGTGTTACAGTGCCACATTACTTTTATACACATCTACATGTATGAGCATACAGTTATCCAGAAGCACATTACCATGTACGGTGCAGCTGTAGAGGTATACTGTAAATGTTACAGTACCACATTATTGTTGGACATCTATATGCATCAGCAGACATACAACCATGAAAAAACACATTACCATGTAGGGTGTAGCTGTAGTGGTATGCTGTGTTACAGTTTCACGTTACTGTTATACACATCTATATGTATGAGCAGACATACAGCCATTCGCAAGTACATTTTCATGTAGGGTGTAGCTGTAGCGGTATGCTGTAAGAGTTACAGTACCACATTACTGATATACATATCTATATTTATCAACAGAAATACAGCCATCCACAAGCACATTACTGTGTAGGGTGCAGCTGTAGTGGTATGCTGTAAGTGTTACAGAACCACAATACTGTTCTACACACACACACACACACACACACACACACACACACACATATATATATATATATATATATGTATAGGCAGCCATACAGCCATCCACAAGCACATTACCATGCTGGGTGCAGTTGCAGTTGTATACTGTAAGTGTTACAGTGCCATAGTACTGTTTTACACCACCGCATGTATCAGCCGACATACTGCCATCAACAAGCATGTTCCCATGTTATGTGCAGCTGTAGTGGTATGCTATATTACAGTATCATGTTACTGTTACACACATCTATATGTATGCGCAGACATACAACCATCCACAAGCACACTACTATGTAGGGGAAGCTGTTGCTATATGATGTAAGTGTTGCAGTGCCATGTTACTGTTATACACATCTATATGTATCAGCAGACATACAGCCATCCACAAGAACATTACCATGTAGGGTGCAGTTGTAGTCTTTAAGTGTTGCAGCACCATGTTAATGTTATACACATCTATTTATATCAGCCAACATACAGCCATCCACAAACACGTTACTATGTAGGGTGCACCTGTAGTTATATACAGTAAGTGTTATAGTGCCAAATAAGTGTTATATACATCTATATGTATGATTAGTCATACAGCCATCCACAAACACATTACTGTGTAGGGTGCAACTTTAGGGAAATATTGTAGGTGTTACAGTACCACATTAATTTTATATACACCTATGTTATACTGAAAGTGTTACAGTACCATGTTACTGTTATACACACCTGTATCTGTGACTCATCATATCAGAAGGCAGTGTTGGCCTGCCTCATTTAAGAGCTACGTTTTATAGTTGTTTTAAAGTCTGCCTCACATTAACCTTCCTATCACTTGTGTATAATCTATCTGTGTATCACTGGCTACATTTCCCTTGTTAACCACTTAACAAGTACTGCATATTTCTGAAAAGCAGATATTAATACAAGGAAACATTCATTTACATCTACAGACAAGTAATAGTAAGAAAAATGCTGCACATATCTTCAGCGAGTAGTATTTCAGCCTTCCACAGTTTTAATTGCCTTCAGCTTTTGAAAATGTTTGCTCAAATGCAACTCTACAACTTCTTTCTCAGCACGATGATCTCTCTGCAGCTGCCAGAGTTTATAGTGCTATTATTTGGCCTCTAAATAAGATGATTGTGCAGATGAAGGCACATCATCTGAATATCTTTGAATTGCTCATTCTGTACATTGCACCTGTAATCAGACTTGCAGACAGTTCTACATGTCATTGTGCACAGGCTAAATACCTCAGACACACAGTGTACATGCATAGGCATAGTAATATTGTCAGGAGGTTCCTTCCAGTTCCCAGGTCAAGCCTGTTAAGTACGAGGTCACCAAAGAGCACTGTTACAGTAATAATTGCACTACAACATTTATAGCTTAACTGTGATTGCCATATGTCACATATGCTTCTCTGTAGAACCCTACCACTGTCCGCATTACTGAGTTGCTCTACATTGTGTGACATTTCTTGCAGTGAGAAATGGGCATGACCATGAGAAGAGTGCCATTATTCTCCTACTGAATGGGCATGGCTTCCCATGACACTTGTGCATGTTGGGTGCCGTGATGGTGCTATCAGGAGACCAAAATCGTTCTCCACCTGCTGCACAGAGACCACCAGGACTGTTTGCTTGTGAGGGACTCTTATGAGGGAGCCCATTATAAGGTGGATGCCTGTCACTCTCTCACAAGACAGTTACTGATGCCACTGGCTTTCCACATACTGGTGAGATATGCAGGCACCACTTACAGTGATATGAAGAGGTTCCATCCATATGTTCTTCACTGATGGGAAGAATACATCAGAGTGAGAGATGTACTGTAAGTATTTTTATTTATTTATTTATTTTAATTTTATCTTTCCAGTATACTGTTCTGTATTTAATGTAATTCTGTTTTTGTCCCATAGCCCAGGAGGCCAGAAAGTGTATTACCAACAACACCAAATGGAGCTTGACCTGCCCTTCCAGGCACAGGGTTGAGTACACGTGTTTTATATTATACTGTCTGAGGTTTAGGTTCTCAGGTTCTCAAGCATGATTATTGGATGCATACCTTTAATGCATTTAAACCTCTTAGATATTTTAATTGTGGGGAATGTGTTATCACCTTTTGGTTATTGATTGTAGCTTATCAGCTGATTATGTCAGCTTGTTCAGTAGTTTATTAGTATATGTACTAATTAGTTGTTGGAAGCTTTGCTACATTAGTGTTGCCATGGTGTCTGAAAAGGTAGCATGTTTATTTTTTATGTTGCATGATATAAATATTGTGGGTTCTATTCCCAGCAAAGGTGCTTTGCTTCTGTCTGCATTACACATATGCTACAGCTCAGTGTAAGGGTAAGGGGTCATCAGGTACTGTCTTGTGTGTGAGAATTCATTGGGATTTCATCTGACTAACTTTGTGGTAGCTGCATATGACAGACAATGTCATGTCTATAATGCATAGGGAAAGACATGCCTAACTAATCTTATAGCACATGATTTCACTGAGAATCACAGCCTCTGCATTCAGTACAATTACAAATATAACTTATAAAGGTTTTAGAGGTTGCACGTCTCAGCTTACATATGTCTGCATCACGTTGCTGATGTTTTTTTTCATGAGAGAACTACAGCTGTACGTGAGATAACATATTTTCATTACTATGTAGTACTGTATTTCATTGTATGATTGCTTTTCCCTTCTGCACTCTCTTTGTCTCTGTCTGTTCTGTTTATTAAATTTCATTTGGAGTTGTTTTACTGTTTCTCTCCATTTATTTTCATTTTTTATACAGTTGTGTCTACAGCAACACTTGTGGCACCAATGCAGACCACCAGTCCACAATGACCAGTACCACCTGCCCTGTATACATCATCGTTTACCAGTGCCACGTCTCGAGGCAGCTGTAAAGGAGGCACTGATGGGCTTCACCAGCTGGGAACACTGTGTTTCCTGCTGTTGGCTCTGCTGGGTATGGGGATCCTTTTATCAGATGGAGATAACTTGCAGAAGTGGTAAGGGAGATGATGGATGGCATCTTGATGTCCACATCGGTCAGCTAAAGAGATATGTCCCTGCTTGCCACTGGACACACTGCTGGATCCAGGATCCAGTGGTGAGTGCGCCCGAGGTGGGGGTTTGTACTCCCTCTTGGTATGAAATGGTCAGGGTGGTACAGCTGGTTATACCCACGCTCATCCTGGTGTTCCTATCACTTTTATGCTTATGCCTTTCCTTGTCTGTTGTCCAATCCACCCCATCACTGTTGTCTTCCTTCTTTTTGTCTTATTTCTCTTAATCCATTGTGTTTTCTCTCCCTCAGTGTGTCAGCACCTCCCCTATCAGTTTTTTCTGCCTTCTGTGTTTGTCTGTATGCCCCTGCTACCTACCCTAACCCTGTCACCTTTCCTTCAACTTTCCATCGTTCCTTCCCCACCTTACCTTCTTGCTATATATAAAATGGGTGCCTCTCACAATAAAAAGATTACTATTCTACCTCACCTCAGTCATGTTCATTTCCTCTGCTTACTTCCTCCTTTTTTATAACAATCCTATACTCCCGTTTTCACCCTTTAGTTGGTCAAACATTAGAAGAAACCAACATATTGATTCCTTTAAGGCTGTTAGCTCCCTTAACCCATCTTACCACTTCTGTGCCTACATGAACAAGCTGAGCTGTATTGATATGTGTACACTCAATGTTCCCAAAAGTTTCTCATGACATTCCTTGGCCACCAGGGGGGAATACAGGCCCTCACTGCAGGCTGTACTCAGGCCACAAGTATTTTTTTAATTAGCTGCTGTGTTCACACAGCTATTTCACTATGTTAATTGTTAATGAACCTAGGACTGCATTGTGCCTTATAGGTAAACATCACCCAAACTGGCATGATGGTAACTGCCGTTTTTCTGAATCACAGGAATATTGTTTTATTGCACATGTGAATTAATCACAGTTTAATTGTATTTAATTGATCATTATACATTTATGAGGTTCCTAAGATTCACGGATTTAAACATGCTGTGTTTTTAATACTTATTAATAATTTCATAAGGCATTTAGCAGTGGTCTAATTAAGTGTATTTGCTTTTTCATTAAATTTTTTTAGACTGTGTTATAGTTTTTTGTGCTGGTTGTGTTTGATTTGCTGTTTTCAAGTTTTTTTTGTTACTAGCTATTTATTTCACTTTACATCCCTATCATCCAAAAACTAGACACTACAATCATAGATTATCTATTTAATTCTCCTTGCCTAGTGCTTCCACTCCACCTCAATAGATATTCCTTGGGATTCATGAAGCTTACGCCAGGTGCAGGTGTAGCATCAGCGATCTAACACCAAATATGGCTGCCGAGCGATTCAGGTATGAGCTGTTTCCACGTGCACTACCTGCATACGCCATGGCTGCACAGCTCCCGGTGCATGTATGCTAATTACCCCATGCGCAGCAGTATAGCATGCAAATGAAGGTATATAGTGAGTCATGAAGTGGTGCAGGCATAGAGTAAGCATGCAGAAATGTAAACTGAAAAAACGGTTTACATTTTTTCAGACATAAAATCGGAGCCATGACAGCAGACCAAACTCATGTATTATACTGTTAATATATGCCAATGGCTAAATATATAGCCATTGGCATAAAAAAACATGCACAACACATAAAAAAGCACATTTAATGTCATGGCCACACTAAAGCAAAGTAAAATTGCAGTGCATCGGTGTGCAAACGGGATCACAATGAAAATATATTTATATGTAATAAAACTGCAATCTAACACATTTCATGAATTCCCCATAATAGTCAATGGCATGCATGCTACACCACACCATGGCGCAAAGGTTGCTAAGGGGCTGTGATAGTGTTCTGCGCGGTAACTAGGAATTAGTAGTCAATGCCATGCAAATGAGGCAAGTAATACTGAATCACAAAATCCCCGCTGGCTTAAGGATGTACCTCACAGCGTAGTGGTACAACACCGAGGTGTGGCCTGGAGATAAAGATGACATCAAGAGAGGGGTGCGCCACCTTAGCTGTAAGCACATTGGAGCATTGCTAATCCAGTTTGCCTGTTGCTAAGCAAAGCCGCAGGATAGGGGTGTGTTGAAGTAGCCATAGCTTTGCTTAGCTGAGAGCAGACAAGTTAACCAAATGTGCATGTGAACGTGCTTGAAACCTGGTAAACGGCTTTGAATGGCGTGCACCATAGCTGAAACAGGAAGGATATAGGAAGACAATAAGGAAATGCTGCAGCATGGTAATTGGAGTACAAATGAGTAATTAACACCTAGGAACCCACAGTGGACCATTGACAACAGCTAACAAGGCTGCTAGCAGCTACCTGCAGAACAGGAAAGGGGAGGTGCCGTACTGCAAAGAAAAGAGAACTGTCACAGCAGAACAAAGCAAACTTGCAGTAGATCAGCTACATAACACATTTCGCTACACAATCCTGGGTTGGGAAAGTACAAAACAAGAAAGCCGGCAGCTGGATGCATGCCTTACAATGGGAGGGGAATTGGGTTGAAAAGTGAAGTAAAGGGCAATAGATGAATCATGGCAGCCAAGCATAATTCAACACCAAAGGCCCCACAATAGCAGTACCTGCTGTAAAACCCATAATTAAGATACCCTGCAGCTGGAATTGCACATACACACCCAATTACACCAGCAGCATCCATAGCACAATAGTATAAAGTGTGAAAGGACCTCACAAACACTTGTGTATTCCCAGACACTCTGCACCATTGGTGTATACAGACAGGGAACTTTTGATATGTACATGTTAGGGTCTTCCATAGGTTTGATTCACCAACATGTGTTGGAGATTGAAGGTGGTGTGGAGGATGATGCTGACAACCATCTCAGGCACTGGAGGAGGAGAAGAGTGCTCAGACCCAGGGTAACCTGCCAGGGGCTACATGATCTGGAGATAGTAGAGTGTTACAGGGTGGACAGGGGCACCATACAGCAACTTGTTGAGCTGTGCCGGCCATGCCTCAGAGCCAGAAATAACAGAGGGGAACCCATCCCAGTGGACACGAAGGTATGTGTAAGCTTGAGAATACTAGCCACAGGTACCTTTCAAAGGCCAACTGGGGATATCATGGGGATCTCACAGGCATCAGCATCCAGGGTACTCCATCAGTTCCTGGATGCCATGTTACCACATGCCAATGAGCACATATACTTCCCCCGAATGCAGGAGGAGTTGTCCAACAGTCTCTTCCAATGTGTGGCAGACTACCTGGAGGTACTGGGTGCAATAGACTGCACGCACATACACATCAAGTCACCACCCAGTGAGCAGGGTAGGCAGTACATAAACCACAAGGGATACCCCTCCTTCAACTTTCAGGTTGTGTGCAATGCCCAGGGCATTATCATGGATGTGTGTACTGGCAGACCTGGAAGCTATCATGACTCCCACATCTGGCATGCCTCACAGCTGTATCAGGTATTTGCCAGGGGGCACATCCCATATGGCCACCTGGTGGGGGATGCTGGCTATGCACTGGAACCATGGATGATGACTCCCATCAGAAATGCACACACACCCATGCAAGAATGCCATAATGAGGCACACACAGAAACCAGAATCATCATAGAGTGTGTGTTTGGGATGCTGAAATCACGGTTCCATTGCTTGGACATATCTGGTGGAGCCTTGCAGTACTCTCCAGGCATGTATGCCCACATCTTCATAGTATGTGCCTTGCTACACAATAAAAATCATGGTTCTGTTACTTGGACATATCTGGTGGAGCCTTGCAGTACTCTCCAGACAAGTATGCCCACATCTTCATAGTATGTGCCTTGCTACACAATATGATCCTGTGGAAACAGCTGCAGCAAGGACCGAATGGTGAAGGACCTCACAGCCCACCACCATTGCCAAGGGCCCCACAGGCACAGTGGGACTCGGACCACGAACACCCTGTGCCAGCCCCAGTAGGCAGACAGAGGCATGCTCAGTATGCTCATGCCTTGGCAAAGAGGGAATGTATAACACACACACTGACAGTGTAGGCACCTACGGACTGACACCCTTCTCCACCTGCACACACAGTAAACATGGATGGCACACACACATGACCACCTGTAAATTGTCATGTATAAGTGGTCTACTGTGTGCATCCTACATAGGCAGCCCTCAACTATTGTACACACAACTGCCATTGGCACAAGGTAAGTCAATACCTGAACAGTAAATTAAGCTATCAGCATGTGTCGATACTGTATGTATAGTTTCATAGGTACATAGGTAGGTACATGCCTAACTGCCCAAGGCCATTCATAAGCCTAGCCAAAATGTGTCTGCTGTTGCCACCCCATTGATTAACTAACTATCCCTCTGTGGAGCAGAGCCAATTGCGGGATCCCTGGGGTGTATCCACTGTTCCCCACCCACTCTGCAAGGATTCCCTAGAGCATTAGTGAGGGGCTCTGTATAATGTAATCAGGGATGTAGTTCCAAAACATGGGGAGTACCCGTGACAGGAATCTGTCACTCCAGCATCTTTCAGTTATAGTTGTGGCAAGGTGTAGCTCATTACAGTGTGTGGCTCACTGTGACATGGATTCCCATAGGTGGAGCATATCCATTAAGCCTGACTTGGACACGGCTTTGTTGGCCAGCAAATATCATCTCTGAGTAAACGAGATGTCACTGAGTAATGCAAGAGTTTATGCAGTCTGGCAGCATAGGACACATGTCTGAGGGCATTATCCCTCTTGGCGAGGTACATTCGTGGCCGTTCCAGCTGTTGGATGTGTCTTCTGAGGTACATCCAAAATGGGTTATCATACTCGAGGATGGGATTGATGAGTGATGAGTAAAGGGGTACAATAATCTCAGTCTGTTTAGATGCGCACCATTAAGTAATCAGAAGGCCTACATAGATGGATGTCCTAACTACTTTGCAGATATGATTGTCAAAGGAGAGATCACTATCTAATGTAGTCCCCACATACCCATTACATCATCTGAATTATAGTGTCTGCCACTCATGTGTTAATATGTGTGTGTGTAGTTTCCCAAAATGGAATGACCATGCAGTATGTGGCCTTTAGCTGGAGGCCATGACTCTGACACCCTATGTTGGTCTATGTGAGGCCTCTTGAAGGATGTCTGTAACAGCTGGACTGTCAGTTATGGCTCCCAGTCTGCAGTAATTGCCAAACACTGTCTGCTGTAGTCCACCTGTGTTAGCCCATACCTCTGAGAAGTATATGGCAAACAGTATGGGTCCCAGGACTGAGTCCTGTGGGACATCAGTTGTGACTGTTCAGGAGTTGGACCTGGAGGCTGCTAGGCTTACCATGTGGGTTCTATGTGTAAGCCTGTTGGCAAACCAACCTGTGATGTATGGGTGTATGTACTGGCTGGTGAGTGTAGAAATAATACCTGAGTGGGGAATGGTGTCAAAACCCTTGGCAAGGTCCAGGTAGTATGTGTGAACTACCACACCCCACACCTAAAGTCTAGGTGACTATAAGATGTCAAACAGGTTCTGTAGGCATGATCTGCACTCAATCAAGCTGACCTGGGTTGGGTCAAGTGTCTGGAGGTTACCTTTGTCTATGTTAATGAGTGCCATGAGGATGTGCTCCATAGCCATGCAGATCAGTCTACTCAGGCTTATAGGGTGGTAGTTACCATGGTCAGTTGTGTCACCACCTTGGTGGAGTGGAATAACTGTTGCCATGCACCATTGAATGGCCATGTAGCCTGTGTAGAGGCTGATGTTGAATTGCTATATTAGGCAGGGGGGTCACTTTGTCTTGTAGTGTCTGCAGGATGCAGTCTGGGACACCATCTGCCTCCACTGATGCTCTCTCATGCCATTTAAAATGGCCATTACCACCTGTATGTCTCAGATGTCTGGAATACTGTACATTTTGGGTATTGTTGTGGTCCCCGTAGGGGGTGAAGCTTGCTCCGAATGTATCATCAAGTGTATTGGTGATATCAGTAGGGTCAGTATAGTCAGTGCAATATTGCACCAGCACAGTGCAAATATGTGTGCTACTGCTTAGATCCTTGACATAGCCAAAGAAGCCTTTGTGGTCATATTCCGAATCCATGCCTATTTACCTGTGGATGTCAGCCTTGGATGATTACATGAGTAACATAAGTATCTTGCTAATACTGGTCACGGATGTCTGCATGTTTTGGGATTTGCTGTTGTTCTGGACTATTGTCCTACTTCTGTTGTATTGCCTGTATAATGCAGGGGTTCAGCAGACTGGTGTCCTTGTGTAGGAGTAGCGGGTCCTGGTTTACCATTGATGGCATGACCCATACATCTTTGTAGGTGCTTATAGAGTGCATTTGTAATTCTGATCTTGAGCAGTATCATTCCTGAGCATGGAGGCTGTGAACCCTCCCACCTCTGTCATTAGTACTGTGACTTTAGCTGTAGGAAAAGGTATTCACTGTGTGTTTCTTGGGTGGGGGAGATGGTTGGAATTGGAAATCATCAGTGAATAGTTCATGGTCAGATCTAAACAGTGACCGGTTTACCTCCGCTGTAGTGCACCTGTTGCACATGTCAGTGATTACCACTTCTAGTATGTTTTCACCTCTCGTTAGTCTGTCTACCAACTGATACAGGCCATATGAGGTGATAAATCCCAGGAAGTGCTGGGACTGGAAGTGAATACTCGAGTAGGTTATCCAATTAAGCGTAGGGTAGCCGACATTGACCAATAACAGGGTGTCTAGTAGGACTGTCATGTTTACCACTGTATCGAGATAGTTGTAGTGGTGCTCTTGGGTTATGGGGGGTTATCTGTAGCAGCTCACAGTTTGCATTGCAGTTGTGGCTAATGTTAGCTGCGGTTGAAGTGTTCATATATGAGTATAACATGGACCATAGCAATCACACATTCCGCCACGACCAAACGTTATGAACACAGGATATGGAGAGTATATGCCTATACACTGTTACAAATATGTGCTATGGACATGAGCCAAAGATAGGGTTACCACCTGTCCCACTTTGCGAGGGACAGTCCCTCTTTGGGCAGTTGTGTCCTGACCAAAAATATTAAAAATGGCAAATGTCCTGAGATTGTAGGACATAATTATGCCCCATATTTTATGTAATAGTTGCATAAAATAGTTATTTCTGTATCTAAAATACCTACATGTTACAAGAAACAGGATAAGCAACTAAACTGCTACAAGAATAAGCTTTTCTTTAGGCAAAAAAGTAAAGTTCTATCCTTTGTACTGACCGTGGGTTTGTGTCGGCCTATAAAATCTGATGTGTGTCCTGAAAATGTCCCACTATGCCCATTTGAAAAGGTGGCAACCTTAACCAAAGAGGGTCAGTCACCAACACAACTCCGACTGCAAATACCTATGACAGAAATACACAGACAGCTTTCATGAAGCAACACTTTATTACATTCTGATGTATTGCCGAAAGGATTCAAGGACTAACATCACCTGCATGCTATACAGGAACCAATTAACAGTGCCTTAATGAATCAGCCTGCAATTACCATAGTATTAGTCCACTAAAGGATAGGTGCTCAAATAGGGAAGGAACCTTCACACACATATCGAATATGTATAAAAGCAGTTCCTACACACCTGCATCTGCTATGTACACCCACCATCTCCCCCACACCCAAACCAATTACAATACATACTGTAATAACATCACAAATCATTCACTCATTGTACGACAGCTGCAGAAGCCTTAACATACCTTGTCAGAGACACACTAACATGGCCCTATTTGAAATAGTTGCTGTTATACAATGGAACAGCTGCTGATGTTACAGGGTTTGTTTGAACTAATCCCATCTCAGAGGGTTGTGTGTACACCATGAAGTGTTACCAATTACTGATTAACAGCACAGTATGATACACATGTACACCAAACCAAAGATGTCTGGTGAGCACACTGTAAACCACCTAACATTTTATACATAGCCATACAGCCTTGAGCTGCTCAAACATCCTTGCCAGACTGAAACATCTGCAGAAGTATCAGGTACAAACAAACCCTGCATAAGTAGCAATGTTCTGAAATATAACAGCTGTACTCACATGTAGAACAACATCTTCTAGCCATTACACACAATCCACGGGAGTCATGAAGCTAATATATCTCTGTATGTCTCCATATAGCTGTTGCAATACATCACAAACAACACATCCAGGCAGTCTTCCTCGAAAGTAAGGCAAAGGGACAGCACCCAAGTGGAGTACTCAGTTATACATCACTGTTGCCATGGTATTGGCTAATGGAGTAGCTGCACAGCTGATGTGCATGTAATTAACTACTTTGGAACACCAATTGGTGGTCAGGATAGCACGTGTTACCAATATTTAACTATTAAAGGATGGCTTGTCACACATTCAAACCATCTGTATATACCAGCAGAACATTACAAAGAAGATGGAAACACAAACTGAAAAAGATTGAAATAACAGTCAATGACACCTCGAGTTACTAATAAGGTATGTAGAACACTTAGTATGTCTGTGTATGTAGTACCTGTTCTGCAATAATTAAAGTGTACGTAATGCATATAGTGGAAACAGTTATCTTGTAGTGATGTATTGTTGAGCATAGTAACTCTTGTAATATTAATTTTAATAAAAATTAATATTAATAAAAATTTAAAGTGGACCTGTATGTTGAGAGACAGCCTTACAAGACTATCTGCAAATATATAGAGCTGAGTATATTATTCTGTATTATTCTGTATTATAGAGCTAAATTGTTGCTTAGATATCTGTTGTCTTAGTGTTCTGCAAATATAGAGATCAGTATATATTTTTTTGGTTTTATAATTTGCACTCTGACTCCTCACATCTCTGTTGAAACCCCCCCCCTCATTTTGGTTTCTATCGCTTGTGTGTTGTTAACTCAAGGTTCCCTTAATTTGAACTGTTAATAGCAGCAGTCTGCATTTAAAGTGGACCTGTGTGTTGAGAGACAGCCTACAAGACTATCTGCAAATATATAGAGCTGAGTATATTTTTCTGTATTATTCTGTATTATAGAGCTAAACTGTTGCTTAGATATCTGTTGTCTTAGTGTTCTGCAAATATACAGAGATCAGTATATATTTTTTTGGTTTTATAATTTGCACTCTGATTCCTCACATCTCTGTTGAAACTTTTCCCCACCCTGTTCTTGGTTGTAGTTTAAATTTGGTGGCTTTTGCAGTGCCCACCCCACTGTAGATTTGATCTAGGACACTCCCCCAGTCACATCTCTTTACCGCATTCTACCTAATAAACCCTATCTGCACTTGCTTTTAGTCCTTTTTAATTTAATTAAATTTTTTCATACTGTGTGTGGACTAAAATTACTACATACTCAAGTGTGCCAGCTTGCACTGCATGTGAATTGTTTTTACTACTGTTTTTGCTACTGTTCTGAAAAAAAAATTGTAAGCCTGTTTCCTACCGTTCCTGTAATTAGTGTTCCAGATACAGATTTGCTGTATCCAGGACTATTTGTAAGCTTCTGAGCCCCCAAGCCTTTCTGTGTTGGAGGGAAGCCTTCTAGCTTATCA
Source organism: Protopterus annectens (assembly GCF_019279795.1). NCBI lineage: Eukaryota > Metazoa > Chordata > Ceratodontiformes > Protopteridae > Protopterus > Protopterus annectens. The sequence goes on along the minus strand of NC_056745.1, from coordinate 644,964,032 downwards.
GTGGGAGTGGTAGGCATTAGGTAACTTGTCTACCACATAAGGAGTGGTTTGGGCCCAGAATTTGTAGTTATTGGCCGTTTGGGCGGTCTTCCATCTCTCTCAACTTTCTGATTTGAAGGCCTGCATGTGCACTTGTTTCTGTTCTGTAACTCATGGGCCCATCTCATTTGCTCACTCAAAAAAAAAATCTGCTTTTACTGTATTTGTGTTTCTTCCTACTTTATTTTGCTTTTGCGTCATCTTAAAAGTACTCAATTGTATTTATTACTGCTTGGTTTAACTCATTCTAAGCCTTTTAGTTTAAGCACTTGGGCTTCAGACCAGTTATTTTACATTAAAAGGGTTCATGGTCTGCACTCTTGTGGGAGGAGAGGCTAGACTCTGTCCTTCTAGCTGGGAATTTCTGGTTAAAGGCTTATAGTGCCTGCATATTTAAACTGCTTCTTACTGAAATTGGTACACCTTGTTTGCTGTAGCATAGACTAGATCCAGGCCTGCTGAATCTAGCTTTGTTTGTATAACTTGAGCACTAATCCAGGCATTCTTTAAAGTATTCAATTGTATTTATTACTGCTTGGTAGTAACTTGATTAAAGTGTAGCTATCATTCTAAGTCTTTTGGATTAAGCACTTGGGCTTCAGACCAGTTGTTTTACATTAGGAAGGGTTGTGGCCTGCACTTTGGTGGCAGGACAGGTAGCTTACATCCTTCTAAGTTGGGAACTGCTGATTGAGGGCTCAGTGTCTGTTATTCTAAAAGTGTATTAATTCTGGTTTTAGCACTTGGGCTTCAGGCCAATTGTTTTACATTAAGAAGGTTTGTGGTCTGCACCGTAGTGGCAGAACAGGTAGCTTACATCCTTCTAAGTTGGGAACTGCTGATTGAGGGCTCAGTGTCTGTTATTCTAAAAGTGTATTAATTCTGGTTTAAGCACTTGGGCTTCAGTCCAGTTATTTTACATTAAAAGGGTTCGTGGTCTGCACTCTTGTGGGAGGAGAGGCTGGACTCTGCCCTTCTGAGCTGGGAATTTCTGGTTAAAGGCTTATAGTGCCTGCATATTTGAACTGCTTCTTACTGAAATTGGTACACCTTGTTTGCTGTAGCATAGACTAGATCCAGGCCTGCTGAATCTAGCTTTGTTTGTATAACTTGAGCACTAATCCAGGCATTCTTTAAAGTATTCAATTGTATTTATTACTGCTTGGTAGTAACTTGATTAAAGTGTAGCTATCATTCTAAGTCTTTTGGATTAAGCACTTGGGCTTCAGACCAGTTGTTTTACATTAGAAGGTTTGTGGCCTGCACTTTGGTGGCAGGACAGGTAGCTTACATCCTTCTAAGTTGGGAACTGCTGATTGAGGGCTCAGTGTCTGTTATTCTAAAAGTGTATTAATTCTGGTTTTAGCACTTGGGCTTCAGGCCAATTGTTTTACATTAAGAAGGTTTGTGGTCTGCACCGTAGTGGCAGAACAGGTAGCTTACATCCTTCTAAGTTGGGAACTGCTGATTGAGGGCTCAGTGTCTGTTATTCTAAAAGTGTATTAATTCTGGTTTAAGCACTTGGGCTTCAGTCCAGTTATTTTACATTAAAAGGGTTCGTGGTCTGCACTCTTGTGGGAGGAGAGGCTGGACTCTGCCCTTCTGAGCTGGGAATTTCTGGTTAAAGGCTTATAGTGCCTGCATATTTGAACTGCTTCTTACTGAAATTGGTACACCTTGTTTGCTGTAGCATAGACTAGATCCAGGCCTGCTGAATCTAGCTTTATTTGTATGCTTGTTGTTTGTTTGCTTGTTATTTCCCTGAAACACTAATTCCAGCTAAAACGTCACTTTCAGCGCTTCTGTGGATCCCTAGTGATATCTGCATTGCTTACTGTACTTATTTCCTTGTTTCACTTGAAAGAAAGTTACCTGTAACACATTGCATTTAAGTTACCTGGCACTTGCTCACTAAAGCAATTATATAAGTCAGCACTAAAATATTAAAAGCACTACACCCTCACAAACTCCCCTTGAGTACCTTGTTCCCCATTGGCCCTTTTTTTCAATTATAAAGGAATTCCCAATACTATTCTAGCATGTCCAAAGGTCAGTTGTCAGTCTCCTCTCTGGTCCAGCTGGTGAATCTGGGAATCTTGAGGCAATGTTACAACTGCCTCATGTACACAGACAACCCTCTCCTCCTCCCAACAAATCCCAACACATGTGAGAGATGCAACCATATAGCCATACTGGAGGCTAAGCTCTCTCAACTCAGTACTGGCGAAACCAGTCAGGAGGAGAAGGAAACCACACTCACTACAATTCCAGTCTCACATAGACCTACCATGACAGCAAACCAAACACATAAACACACAAAAACATACTCGGAGGCTCTAAATAAAAATCTGCCTAAGCAGCAGAGACCTCCAAAGCAGACACCTAGGCAACTGCTACCCCAAAACAAAACACGTGCAACACATAGCTCACAAAGCCAGTGTGCCGAACAGTTACAGCCCTTAAGGCTAAACAACACACCTGATACACTTGTAATAGGTGTATCGTCAGGCTGACTGACGTCCCGCTCACCAGGCTGAACAAGGAGAAGGTCACGGTGAGCTGCCTGTCGGGCGCTAGGATCCGCCACATAACACAAGCACTCAGGTCACTCCAAGGCAAGTACAAATATGACTCAGTCATTGTCCATGCAGGTGTGAATGACCTGAGACGCACTCCTGGACTACATGAAAAGAGACATAGAGGAGCTCTCTGAGCATGTAGCCCAGGCCGGTATGACCCTGACCTTGAGTAGCATCTTACCCTCACCAAGAATGATGCCACAATATGAAGACAAGATGATCAATTTCAACAATTGGCTTAAGTATTGGTGTCATTCAAAGGGGATCCAATGCCTGTCAGCCTGGGATGACATGCTCGACAAGCCACGATGCTTCGCTAGGGATGGCTTGCACCTGTCACCCCTGGGCTTTCGGACATTGGCAAAGGCTCTTGCTACCCCCATAGTGCCTTTTTTGGCAAGGCTCAAAAGACAAACCCACCTCCATAGGTATCACAAGGGATAAGAAACTAAGAGTAATGCTGCTCAACGCCAGAAGTCTAAACCTCAAGATGCACGCACTCGAAACTCTCCTTAGCATGGAGAACATTGATATCTGTGCAGTAACAGAAACCTGGTTCAACGCTCCTGAGAGCACCCCAGCACTACCAGGTTATACCTCATACCATGCTTTTTGGCCCCAAAACTTGGACCAAACCACAAAAGGAGGTGGAGTATCAATATTCGTCAAAGATACCCACACCTCCAGGTTGGTGGCACAGCACGAAGCATCAGAGACTATCCATGTGCAACTAACAGTGGGTAAAACTGCCTTCCAGTTTATAGCCTGCTACAGACCACCCTCCCAAACCCAGGAACCCCACTCAGCCTTCCTGAGAACACTGGAAAATATGAAGGCCTCTCCAAACACCATTATATTGGGCGACTTCAACTACTCAAACATAGACTGGGAGCATTACTCTAGCTCCAACACCCTAGCCCAAAGGTTCCTAGAATTTATAAACTCAAGTGCTATGGAACAACTTGTTACCACTCCCACAAGAGTGGAAAACATACTAGACCTGATCATCACCAACATGGAGACTCTATGCTCCAGACTAGAAGTGTATCCCTCACTGGTAAGATCAGACCATAAACTAATCTCACTGGATATTCACATCCCGACTCCACCCCCTGCCCTGAAAACCACAGTGAAAAACTTCTCTAAAGCAAATTTCACACTCCTCAAAACCAAGGTGGAATCCTTCAAAGCCCCCGGGCCTGTGGAAAATATGGCCCAGACCTCAGAATCCTTTATAAACGCATTCTATGAACACCTTCAGGAATGCATGGATCATGCAATCCCAAATAAAACCAAGACCCAATCCTTCAAAGGCAGACATCCTGTCTGGTGGACCCCAGCCATAAACAAACTATACAATAGAAGGAGGAAGCTACTACATGATAGAGCAAAATCCCAAAAAGGGAAGGCATCTCTGATCAGTATTAGCAAAAAACTACAGGCACTCATAAAATCATCTAAGGCCAGCTTCGAGAGAAAAATTGCACAGGACACTAAGGATAATCACAAGGCTTTCTTTAGTTATGTTAGGAACCTGGGTGGGAATTCCCAGATATGCTCAGATTTAGTCCAAAATGACAAAAAATACACCAAACCCACAGACATTGCCAACATCTTAGCTGACAGGTTCAGTGCAAACCCCCCCCCACCAAAAGGGCAAATATCTATCCCAGCAAAGTGCTGCCCCCCTGACATCTCAGATGCTCAGGTAAGAGCTGCCCTCTCCAAAGCAAAAAATACAGCATCAATGGGACCAGATGGTGTCCTGGGCTGCGTCCTACATGAACTCCAAGAAGAGCTAAACCCAAACATAAAACTACTGTTCAATCTCAGCCTTACTACACGATATGTACCCAAAGAGTGGCATACAGCAACAGTGGTCCCTCTCCACAAACGTGGTGCCTCAACGGATCCTGGAAACTATCGCCCCATAAGCCTGACTAGCTTGGTCTGCAAAGCTATGGAAAGGATCATTATGGACCTCATAAATAAAGATATTGGGGAACTACAGACACTGGATCCTACCCAGTTTGGCTTTGTTAAGGGCAGATCCTGCCTCTTAAACCTGGTTGATTTCTTTGAAACAGTCACCAAGGCCATTGACGAGGGGAAGGTGGCCCACACAGCCTACCTGGACCTTGCAAAAGCCTTCGATACATTACCCCACTCGGGCATTATATATAAGCTTACTAGCTTAAATATAAACCCTATGTCACTAGATGGGTTGCAAACTGGCTCAAGGACAGAACCCACATGGTTTGAATTGCTGGAGCCATGTCAGACTCCAAACCAGTTACAAGTGGCATCCCACAAGGCTCAGTCCTGGGACCTCTCTTGTTCGGTATATATTTCTCGAAGGTACAGGCCAACACGGAAAGACTGTGGCTGACCAAGTTTACAGATGGCTGCAAACTGGGCGCCATAATCGACTCTCCAGCCGACACAAGCATCCTCCAAAAGGGCCTCGTAGAAACAGACAACTGGTGCCAGAGCCATGGCCTCAAGCTAAACACCAAAAAGTGTATAGTCATCCCCTTTGGCAAAAACAAAGTGCCCACAAATTACTACATAGGTGGTAATCCATTAAGTACAGAAGAAGTAATTAGGGAACTGGGGACCCAAGTTGATAGCAATCTCTCATTTGACAACCACATGGCCAAAGTGGTTAGAAAAACATTTTATATAGCCCACCTAATCATGAAGGGATTCACATCTAGATCAGGGGAGGTCATCGTGCCTCTTTACTCATCCCTCATCAGGCCCATAATTGAGTACAATGCCCTTTTTTGGATGTACCTTACCAGACACCTGCAGCAACTGGAAAGACCCCAAAAGTACCTCACCAAGAGGATCAAAGGGCTCAAACAGATGCCATATGCTGCCCGGTTAAAGAAACTCCAGCTCTACTCAGTGGCATACCACCTGCTCAGAGGCGATCTGTGCCTGACGTATAAAGCCATGTCCAACCCGAATTAATGGACATGCTGCACCTCAAAAAATCAAATCCCATTGAGCTACGCTCGAGACTTGACCCTCAGCACTGAAATAAATAGGACATGCTGGAGGGACAGATTCATAACCCAGAGGCTCCCTTCACTCTGGAATAAAATCCCAGTCCAGGTTAGGCAGAGTCCCTCATTGACTTTCTTCAAGAGGAATCTTGATGAGTGGATGGGAGATCGTAGGTTTACCCCGGGTATCACTTCTGTGTCACTGTTAGACAGAGGCACAGTATACTAACCTCGAAAAAGGGCATAGCAAAATTAATTTAAAATGGGTGGCGAAAGCTAAACACACTCTGGCTAGGCTTATAAATACCCTAGGGCAGATAGCCTAGTATGAACCTATGAACCTATAATATTTATGTGTGTACTGCTGTAGGTCACAAGGCAAACACCTCATACATGACAAGGGGATGATATATAAGGGCTTTGAACCCAGCAATTCCTCTCCAGCCTCTGTCAGTGGCAGGGTTGGTCCAACAAGTATGTGCTATAACAGGGGATAGTATATGTTGTTATATTGTAGCAGTAGGCATATGTATGGGTGTATTACTGAGAATAACATTTCGAAGGTGGGCCTACTGTGCAATTATGATTTGCATTTTGGGATATTGTGCCAGTAACTGTGTAATGTACAGTATTGTAGGCAGATATGTATTACATTTTACATAGCATTACTGTTATGTTAGGCAAACATTAATTATGTGTATTGGCATTTACATTACACAATAACAGGATACATATGACTTGTAGTCACCCGACAGTTTATCAGCATGATAGCAAAGTAAAATGGAAGAGCTAGTTAACTATCCATGCACATAAGACATGTAATAGGTTCATAGGTTTATAGATAGTTACTAGGCTGTCTGCCCAAGGGCATTTATAAGCCTAGCTAGAGTGTGTTGGCTTCCGCCACCCCATTAGGTTAGTTCCCTGTGCCTCTGAACAGCAGAGCCATTAGTTCCCTGAGCCTGTATCCAGCAGAACCACTGCAGTGATCCCTGGGGTACATGTCTGTCTCCCATCCACCCGTCAAGGTTTATCTTGAAGAGTGCTAGTGAGGGGCCCTGCCTGATGTGCATTGGAATCACGTTCCAAAGCATGGGGAGTCTCTGGGTCAGGAATCTATCCCTCCAGCACTTCCTAGTTATCATTGTGGTTAGGTTTATATCCCTAGAGCATGTGGCTCTCAGGGGCTTTTGTTTAGGTGGAGCATATCCAGCAATACTGGGTTGGACATGGGCCTTGTATGTCAAGCAGAGAGCACCTCTGAGTACGCGGTATGCAACCGAGTACAGCTGGAGTTTCTTTAGTTGGGCTGCATAGGTCATCTGTTTGAGGTCAGTAATCCTTTTGGTGTGGTACTGTTGTGGTCTTTAAAGCTGTTGCAGTTGTCTTGTAAGGTACATCCCAAATGGGGTGTTGTATCCTTTAATGGGTCTAATAAGTCATGAGTAGAGAGGCACAATGGCCTCCTTTGTGCTGGATGCGAACCCATTTGAGATTAGGGGGGGCCATGTAGAAGGATATTCTAACCACCTTGGCAATATGGTTATCAAAGGAGAGATTGCAATCTACTTGTGTTCCCAGATCCCTTATTACCATATGTAGGGGGCTACCACCTATGTGGTAGTCCATGGGTAATTAGTTTTATCCAAAGGGGATGACTATGCAATCTTTGGCATTCAGCTTGAAGCCATGATATTGACACCAGGTATCCATCTCAGTGAGACCCTTCTGGAGGGTGTCTGTATCAGCTGGGGAACCAATTAGGGCTCCTAGTTTGCAGTCGTCTGCAAACATTTTCAGCCAAAGTCCTCCTGTGCTTGCCTGTACCTCAGAGAAGTATATACTGAACATGAGGGGTCATAGGACTGAGCCCTGGGGGACGCCACTTGTAACTGGTTTACAGTCGGACCTAGGGTATGCAACTCTCACTGTATGGGTTCTGTCCGTGAGCCACTTTGCAAACCATCTTGTGACGTAGGGGTTAATGTTCAGGTGGATGGGTATGTCGATAATACCAGAATGGGGAATGGTGTTGAAAGCCTTTGTGAGATCAAGGTAGGCTGTGTGGACCTCTTTACCCTCATCTAATGCCTTGGTAACTGTTTCAATGAAGTCCACCAGGTTTAGGAGGCATGGTCTGCCCTTAACAAAGCCAAACTGGGTGGGGTCAAAGGTTTGGAGGTACCCATTGTCTCTGTGAATGAGATTCATGATGATGTGCTCCATAGCCTTGTAGACCAGGCTAGTCATGCTTATAGGGCAATAGTTCTCATGGTCTATTGTGGCGCCACCGTTGTGGAGTGGCATAACTGTTGCTGTGCACCATTCAGGGGTCACAAAGCCTGATGCAAGGCTATTATTGAATACGGTTCTTAAGTGGGGAGCCAGTTTGTTCTGAAGTTCGTGTAAAACACAGCCTGGGATGTTGTCTGGTCCCATGGATGCTGTGTTTTTGACTTTAAAGAGTGCAGCTTTTACCTGCATAGTTGTGATTACAGGGACTCTGTGTTCTTCCTGTATAGATATGGGCCCTTTAAGGGGTGAGAGGGGGGTAAAGTTAGCACTGAACCTATCTGCCAGGATGTTGGCAATATCAGTTGGTTCTGTAATGTTTGTGCCTTTGTGCTGTAACTCAGAGCAGATCTGGGTGTTGTCATCAAGCTCTTTGACATAGCTATAGAATGCTCTGTGGTTTTCCTTGGAATTAGTGGTGGTTTTGTTTTCATAGCTAGCTTTGGAGGATCTTATAAGGGATCTCAGCTTCTTACTGAGGCTGACTAGGGAGCTCCTCCACTTATGGGATTGTACTCTCTTTTGCAACAGTTTCTTCCTTCTGTTGTACAGTTTGTTTATGGCAGGGGACTACCAAACTAGCTTCCTTTTTTTAGAGGATAGCGTCTTGGTTCTGTTTGGGATAGCACAATCCATGCACTCATGTAAGTGCTTATAGAGTGCATTTGTGTAGGATTCAGCAGTTGTAACTGTACTGTCCATCTGCATGGGTGTCATGAAGTTCACCACTTCTGTCTTAAGAAGCATGAAGTTGGCTTTTTAGAAATATATTACTGTGGTTTCCTTAATGGGGTGTGGGGGCAGGATGAGGATATCAAGGGTGATTAGCTTATGGTCGGATCAGACCAATGAGGAGTTGACTTCAGGTGTGGAACACTGGTCAGTCATGTTGGTAATGACTAGGTCTAGGATGTTCTTTCCCCTGCTGGGGATGTGGATAAGCTGATCCAGGCATTGAAGTTTATGAATTCCAGAAAGCGTTAAGCTAATGAGTTGGTAAACAAGTAGTTTTCCCAGTTAATGGTGGGGTAGTTGAAGTTGCCCATTATTAGGGTGTTTGGTTGAACCCTAATAATTTCCAGTACATCAAGAAAAGAGGAGTGGGAATCCTAGGGCATGGTGGGGGATCTGTAGCAAGCTACAATTTGGATTGCAGTTTTGCCCAGAGTTAGTTGCACTTGGATAACCTCAGATGCATTGTGCTAAGCAACTAGCCTGGAGGTGTGGATATCCTTAATGAATATGGACACACCTCCGCCTTGGGTGTTTCGGTCCAGGTTACATGGCCGAAATGTGTGGTATGACTTATAGCCTGGTAGTTCAGGGATGCTGTCTGGAGCCTTGAACCAGGTCTCAGTCACTGCACAGATATCGATGTTCACCATTGCAAGGAGTGCCTCGAGTGAGTGCATTTTGAGATTTAGACTTCTAGCATTGAGTAGCATTACCCTCAGTTTTTGCTTGCCTGTTCCTGTTATGGTGGTGAATATGTTATTTGAACCTTGCCTAAAAAAGGCACTATAGGGGCAGCAAGAGCCTTAGCCAGTATCTGGAATCCCAGGGGCGACAGGTGCAGGCCATTAGTATTCTCATCCTAAGGGGTGGTGAAAGCCACACACACTCTGGCTAGGCTTATAAATGCCCTAGGGCAGATAGCCTAGTATGAACCTATGAACCTATGAACCTATCTGTGGCAAAGCAGGGTAGTCTGTCGACCATGTCATCCCATGCAGACAGATACTGGATCCCCTTAGAATGACACCAGAAGCTTAGCAAATTGTTGAAGTCAATCATTTTGTCCTTGTACTGCAGTATCATTCTGGGTGATGGCAGAATGCTACTCAGGGCTAGGGTCATACCTGCCTGGACTACAAGATCGAAGAGCTCTTCCATGTCTCTTTTCATGTAGTCCAGAGAGGTAAATCTCAAGTCATTCACACCAACATGGACAATAACAGAGTCATATTTGTACTTGTTGTGGAGTGACCTGAGTGCGTGGGTTATGTGGCAGAGCCTAATACCCGACAGGCAGCTGACAGTGACCTTCTCCTTGTTTAGCCTGGTGAGTGGTACATCAGTGTGCCTGACTATAGAGTCACCTATGACTAGTGTGTTGGGTACATTGTTTTGCCTTATTGGCTGTGGTTGAGTGGCACACTGAGTCAGTGAGCTATGTGTCAATGGGGTTGTGTTGGGGGATGGAGGCTGCTTGCGTTTCTGCTTTGGAGGTCTCTGTTTCTTAGACAGATTATTATTGAGAGCCTCCACAAATGTTTTTGTGTTACTATGTGTGGATTTTGGTGGTGTAGATTTAGTGAGACTATGTGATGAGTGTGGTGTGGTGTAAATGTTTACCTTCTCCACATGACTGTCAAGTTCAGTCTTGGTTGGAGAGAGCTTTACCTCCAGTTTGGCTAGATAAGTGCATCTGTCACAGGTTGTAGTGTTGGGTGGTAGGAGGAGAGGGTTGTCTGTGTACATGAGGCAATTTCTACATTGCCTCAAGATGCCCAGATTCATCAGATAGACAGGAGAGAACACTGGGAGCTGACCCTTGGACATGTCTGAATATAAAGCTATTTTCCTCTAGATAAGGGAGGAAAGTGAGTACAAGAGCTGTTTTACTCTAAGCAAGTGAGAAAAGTACGTACAAAAACTGTTTACCTCTAGGTAATGAGGAAGATTGAGTGCTATACTAATTAATAGCTTATTTAGTGCTTACATGTTCTGAACAAGTGCTGAGCATGAATAAACAATACGGATAGGGTCTTGGATAACATAAACACACTGCCCCCCCCAACAGGTACACAATCATATATCCATGTACACTACAATGCCCCTGTAACCACAACTATAAGGGTACAAGCTGCACTCAGGCTGCATGGGACCTGTCCACATCCCAGGTTGTATAATACACATATGGTAAAACAATTTGCTCTCCACATACACATCATGTAAAACATAGCTTCATGTCAGGCTATGTACACACTGAATGGTGCACACCAACAGTTATCACAACCCACCAAGGGGGAGACACCACTGATAATGGCAAGTACTGCACTACTACCCTACTGAGTCTGGTCTGAAAGGCCATGAACCTTGATCAACTTATTTGATGTCAGCAGTACAGATGTAGATGACAGTAAGGTTGATTTCATACTGCATGTCATAACCTTGCCAGGTCATAGGACATCATCACCCATACTGTATTCCACCTACACTCAGTATACTAGATGTACATTCCTATGTCACAGGAGTGTTTTGCAACTGGCCTGCTGGCAGAACCAACACTACAGAAGGTGTCTGAAAAACACATGCACATCACACCAGTGCCAGCTACAGTAAGTTAGGGTTAATTCATTGTACTCCCCCCTCATTGTAGTCTATACCACACAGACTAACAGAAGGCATCTGCGTATTGACGTATGTGAATGACTATGACCGAGGAGCAATAGCTGACTCAGAGTGTTGTGGAGAACATACAGAAGGGGCTTTGTGGGTGAGATGTGTGACATATGGCCACAATCTGATAGCTACATATTGCATTGTCACCCCTATGTTAATAACCCTGTACCCATGAACTACCAGCTAGGCAGCGGTCAACATAATGGACAATGTGTGTAAGGGATGCATCTGGGCAGTTGTCTTTCCTGTGATAGTTACGTCACCACACCTGTCAGGTAGTCATAAGTGGCAACCCTAATCATGACAGTGTGCCATCCATGAATATAGAGATCATTGTTTAGCCATACTCAGTACTCAAGTGACCCATATCAGATCACATATTTCCTTTAAGGGGTAGTGGCCATGTACAGATGGCCTACACCAGACTTCCCGATCCCCATCTCCACTATGTAACATGATGCATACCCTGAATAAAGCCATTTCCAATCAAGTGATGTTGGACATGCTACACATACACATCCTGATCTCAGACACATACTTCATGGACATCCACCTTCCTAGTACAAAGATCACCACTTGCTGGACAGATCCTTGTCCCATACACTTTACATACTGCTGCCATACTATGCATCCCTGTGCAGCAAAGCTGCACATTGCCCCTCTTTCAGACATGGTGTGATGACTGCATGGTAAATGTATCCTTAACCCTGTGGATCAGTTATGTGGCACTGCTTGACCTGGCCCCAGAATCCCGCCTGTCAGCTACAGCTAGGTAACCTTTCATCCTAGGCTCATACATGACCCAGGACATATAGCCTACTAGTTGACTTTGACCTTACGTGCTATAGTTGATATCCATCCCTGCAAATACCATCAGGCTAGCCAGTGTCCCATGTGTATCACATGTGCAACACAGGTGATACATGGCAGGATGTTGAACTGCTGTACGGTGCCGTGTAGATGTACATGGCAAAACATATACATGTAAAACCTTCCGTGAGCAAGTCTGCAGGGTCACAGGTCATGTCCATTAAGGCAGTGTAAGTCTTTATATGTGACATATACACAGCATCAAGGTTAACTGCATTAATGTGGACACATCCAGGCATGTGCTGATAGGTAAGAACACCAGTACAGGCAAACAGACATGCCCACATCAAGACAGCATCCACAGGGAGTATGAGCAATGTAATCAGGTGACACACACACATATATGGTGATAATATCCACTCACCATTGAGTGTCAAATGTGTGTAACACAAACATGTCAGTGGTGTCAGTGTCATGTACATTTGAAAAAACAACTATTTAATCGTAATAAATGTGATACACATGTATGTTCAGCTGTAGCTCTGTACGTCTCTGTGAGTTACTGTTACCTGTCTCCATTGTAGAATATGAATGGCCAAAGCATGTGTTTGAGGGAATTGAGTATGTGACAGTCTGTATGTATTTGTACGGTGTACTGTGAACTTTGAATAAACTCTGAGCAATGAGAAAATACTGAAAAACAAGAATCTGCTTGAAAGCAGGAAATGTGCCTTTTATGGAAGTGCATCCAATTTTCTCTCTCTGCATAGAGATATGATGATGTGAATTGTCTTATGTTTATGGGTAACCCTTTGATTGGTTAATTGCCCTGTATAATGGTCTAACTGGTTCATTTTTATATTTTTGTACTGTCAGCAGTATCACCAGTATATAAGCTTGCTTATTCCTTTGTTCTGGGAGTCTCCCTGGTGCTTTCCATGAGACTCCCACACGTGTGTACTGTAGTTAATAAAAACCACTGAAGGAGAGAAAGAACTGTATTTGTCTTCATTTTCAAAGTAATGTGTAACGTAACACCATCATTATGTCTTCCAGGTATGCCATGTGCAAGGCTACCACCTTATACCTGCTTGGAGGATGAGGGCCTCATCCCATACCTACATGATAATCATCATGTACTGTTCAGCCATGTGCCACAAGAAGCACAGCAGTGGGATGCCCTGTGGTAGGAACTTCGCAGGAGGGTTAATGATGTGGGTGGCCACAGCCGCACATACCAGCAGGTGCACAGACACTGTACAGACCTAATTAGATGGGCAAAACAGCATGCAAATGCAATCACCAGGGAACAAGGAACAACAGGTGGTGGGCCACCAACCCATTCCCCACTCACATGTACCAAGGAGCTACTGGCCAACCTGGGGACACCTGCAGAACAACATCCACAAGCCTTAGCTGATATCGTGGAGGTGGGTGTCTCTCAACCACCAAGCCTGGAGTTGCCTGGTAAGTCACTACTGCACATATAACAACTATATTCCATATACTTACATGTGTCACTGTACATTATGTAATGTAACATCATATGCAAGGCATGTATACACACATACCACATACTATAGTATGCTACTCTGTGTATGCACACATGTGCATACTCCATAGTATAGTCTATTGCACTGGCGTATGTGTTAACATTCACATTGCACCCTGTAGCTATCATACAGGCATGGATAATGATCATACTGCTGTGTCACTCCTGTTTAGGTACCTCTGGTGTTCTGCTGCAACAGCAGCCCGTTGCAGGTGAGACTGTTAGTATTTATCAGGCATGTTAATGCACTGATCTATCTGCCATGTGGCCATTTACCACATGTACACATAATGTATGGTCCTGTCACAATATACAGGTCAGATCTGCAATGCATCACAATGGCTACTCATGTGCAATACTTGCAAACTATGTGAAACACCGACATGAAACCTCACAAACTGTCATTGCCAGATGTGTGGATAGCTGTGCATACAATGGTGGAGGTGTTGTTCACTGTAGGGACATGTACTACAGATCAGAACTACATATGTGGGGAATACAAACAGCACTACACAGTGAGCTGGAGTATGGCCAGCCCACAGGATTCACCGGTGTGGATTATACCCCTTCTATGAATGTCACATAATGTGATGTGCTATCTGACATGTCCATGACATCTAGTGGGCTGGCTGTAACACTGCCTAACTATCCTGAAAAACATATCCCACATACCAAACATACCACCCTTTGTCTGCATAACCATGTCGTCAGTGGAGCATATGACATCTATGGGTGTATGTCATATGGGACAACACAGACATGTGAAACAGATGCCCGTCACAACCATTTGGCCAGCACATATTCACACGTGGCCATGGAGGATGGCCAGAGACATGAAGCAACACACACCGTAGACGTGATGTGCTTGTGTGAACACCCTGTCGTACATTGGCTCCACATGGTCCAACTATGGCCTTTGTGTAATGGTTATATTGCAGATGTGGAACACTAGACATCCTACAGGCCTGTGCACATCTTGTATAGGCGTGACATCAATCCACCACATAAGATGTGTTGAACATCTTGAGTGTATCATGACATGACAGCAGTCACCTGTACAGTATCCACATACATACACAGACAACCACATCAGCCCACAGATGCAGTACATTCCCCTTGCAGGTGTCGGATATCACTGTCATCCTTGCTCCTCGTGTGTGTGTGTGTGTGTGTGTGTGTGTGTGTGTGTGTGTGTGTGTGTGTGTGTGTGTGGTACACAGATGTCATGTGGGACATGGTGTACCGACGAGTTTGCCATGTCTGGCCATAGTTGCCAGGCAGCAGCAATATGGTTGCAGATGTGCAGAGGTGTCATCCATTTACCCGTCATTGACCTGTGTCACACATTCCACATCATAGTTTAGTGTGTATACACCTCAGTGATGTGGGTCACATTCCACAGTATATATGTATAGTATCTGAACACAGTCATGGCTATGAACTGTGTCTGTAACTCACACACTGCATAGCAAGAGACGCCTCATCATTCCCTGCAATGGCCATGCACATCAGCTAAATGTGCAGTATATCTGTAGGGCGGACAGACAACACTGCATTGGGACACCATTACTACACTGTATATTTAACAGGACACCATTGTGTTAAACATGTATGCATGTCATTGCACACATCAGCAGATCACATCATACTACATGTGATTGTCAAGGTCATATGCCACACATCAGGCAGGTGTACTGTTAACCTGTGCTGGTCTGCATGGTGTAACACAGGGATGTATGCTAACTACCACTATGATTGTGTAATTTGCATGCCTTCTGCTATGTCACATGCATGTTGTTGTGTGCAACCCAGGGATGCATGATAGCTACCACTATTATTGTCTGAGCTCCATGCCATCTGCCGTATCACATGCATGTTGCATGCCTTCTGTCATATTACATGCATGTTGGGTGCCATAGCGTGTCTGTGTGTGTGTCTGTGTGTATGTGTCTGTGTGTGTGTGTATCTATTGTATAGATTGTAATGTACGGTTCTTGTCTGCCCCTCACAGGTGATGTAGGTGCGTTCTCCTCCTGCGGTTCATCTGATGTTAGCGTCCCCACAGACTCTAGCAGTGATGATGACCGTATGATTGGGGCACAGGCAGGGTTGTCAGGGGCTGAATCTGTGCCATTGGTTGCCATTCCACCTATATCCCCCTCATCCCAGCACACAGTTCTCATGCCAACACATACCCCATTACCAGTGGCCATAGAGGAAGGACAGTTGGCGTGTGGTAGCTTAGAACAGGAAAATGTGGAGGCTATGGAAGGTGTGCCTGCACACCATGGTGTCAGCCAACTGACTGGTGATGCCCCACACAGGCATGTGGCCAGTGCTGCTCATAGGAGGACCTCTGGCCAACATGCCCCTGCAAGACAGAGCACAGCAGCTGGTGTCACCAGACGCATGTTTCAGGCTGTGATGGAGGCACAGGCATCTGCTGAATGGCACAACAGAGAAGATCAGAGGCTTCAGATGGCTGCTGTCTGTTCTTTAAACAACAACATCCAGGCAATGGCAAATGCTCAACAGCAGATTGCTGAAGTTTTGGATAGACGATTGGGTGACATGGTTGGAGTCCTTGACCATGGCTTGACAATCCACGAGCATGAGCTGTCTGTGCTGGAACATCTGGTAGGAGTGAGGCGTTGGCCACATGGACGTAGGCCAACTACATCACCTGTTTCAGTTCTATGTGAATGAGCTACCTCACATGCCCACTCCCATAGTGGCGGTAGCAGCAGCAGTGCAGCTGGTGCTGTGCTGTCCACACCAGGACACAGCAGGCCATGTGAACATGGCCCTGAATGGTCCCAACAGGGACATGGTTTCAGTGGATGTGTCATCAAACAGTACCCAATCTGCACCTCTGCCTGGTAGTGCCCGTGCAACTCCTGGCAGGCACACATCACATGGCCATGGCCAGACACCGTGAACTGTAAAACCTGGCCTGTACAGTCCACAGCTGTCAATAATACCTCTGTGTAACCCAGACACATGCCAGAACTGTGAACATACATACACGCACACACCGGAAACATATGTAGGGCACCGCAACACACACGTGCATAACATCCACACATGCCCAATTAGATCAAAGGCCCTAAACCACACACATGATGTCATCCAATGGTGCAGCCTGGGCCTCTGGCAAACATTATCACCCTGTGCATATGATGATGCCTGTGCCCCATCCTTGCCTTCCACACCATTGGTGCAGGGACATGCTCATATGGTCTGATGCACAGGGTGAACAGACTAGGAAGATAAGTGTAGATTACAATTTTTGTGTACTGTTGACAGTCAGTAGACATACCATGTAGTACAGGTTTAGAATGCATTTTGTACTGTTAACAGTATGTGTCTTGTGTAACAACAGTAACTGCATGTTGGTCATGATGTTCTGCTTTCCTCCTTCAGGTCTAATTGCATGTGCCGGTGGATGTCAGTGTTTGCAATTAGTGTCCCATATGTAAATGTGGACTACTCACAGGTATGTATGAAAATACCAGCATGCACTTTGTAGCTTCCAGGTGCTGTCTGGAGCCTTGAACCAGGTCTCAGTCACTGCACAGATATCGATGCTCTCCATTGCAAGGAGTGCCTCGAGTGAGTGCATTTTGAGATTTAGACTTCTAGCATTGAGTAGCATTACCCTCAGTTTTTGGTTGCCTGTTCCTGTTATGGTGGTGAATATGTTATTTGAACCTTGCCTAAAAAAGGCACTATAGGGGGCAGCAACAGCCTTAGCCAGTATCTGGTATCCCAGGGGCGACAGGTGCAGGCCATCTGTGGCAAAGCATGGTGGTCTGTCGACCATGTCATCCCAAGCATACAGATACTGGATCCCCTTAGAATGACACCAGAAGCTTAGCCAATTGTTGAAGTCAATCATTTTGTTCTTGTACTGCGGTATCATTCTGGGTGATGGCAGAATGCTACTCAGGGCTAGTGTCATACCTGCCTGGACTACAAGATCGGAGAGCTCTTCCATGTCTCTTTTCATATAGTCCAGAGAGGTACGTCTCAAGTCATTCACACCAACATGGACAATAACAGAATCATATTTGTACTTGTTGTGGAGTGACCTGAGTGCGTGGGTTATGTGGCGGAGCCTAGTACCCAACAGGCAGCTGACAGTAACCTTCTCCTTGTTTAGCCTGGTGAGTGGTACATCAGTGTGCCTGACTATAGAGTCACCTATGACTAGTGTGTTGGGTACGTTGTTTTGCCTTATTGTGGTTGAGTGGCACATTGAGTCTGTGAGCTATGTGTCAATGGGGTTGTGTTGGCGGATGGAGGCTGCTTGCGTTTCTGCTTTGGAGGTTTCTGTTTCTTAGATTATTATTGAGAGCCTCCACAAATGTTTTTGTGTTACTATGTGTGGATTTTGGTGGTGTAGATTTAGTGAGACTATGTGATGAGTGTGGTGTGCAAATGTTTACCTTCTCCACATGACTGTCAAGTTCAGTCTTGGTTGGAGAGAGCTTTACCTCCAGTTTGGCTAGATAACTGCATCTGTCACAGGTTGTAGTGTTGGGTGGTAGGAGGAGAGGGTTGTCTGTGTACGAGGCAATTTCTACATTGCCTCAAGATGCCCAGATTCATCAGATAGACAGGAGAGAACACTGGTAGCTGACCCTTTGACATGTCTGAATATAAAACTATTTTCCTCTAGATAAGTGAGGAAAGTGAGTACAAGAGCTGTTCTACTATAAGCAAGTGAGAAAAGTACGTACAAAAACTGTTTACCTCTAGCTAATGAGGAAGACTGAGTGCTATACTAATTAGTAGTTTATTTAGTGCTTACATGTTCTGAACAAGTGCTGAGCATGAATAAACAATCCGAATAGGGTCTTGGATAACATAAACACACTGCCCCCCCAACAGGTACGCAATCATATATCCATGTACACTACAGAGCCCCTGTAACCACAACTATGCAGGTACAAGCTGCACTCAGGCTGCATAGGACCTGTCCACATCTCAGGTTGTATCATGCACATATGGTAAAACAATTTGCTCTCCACATACACATCATGTAAAACATAGCTTCATGTCAGGCTATTGACACACTGAATGGTGCACACCAACAGTTATCACAACTCACAAAGGGGGAGACACCACTGATAATGGGAAGTACTGCACTACTACCCTACTGAGTCTGGTCTGAAAGGCCATGAACCCTGATCAACTTATTTGATGTCAGCAGTACAGATGTAGATGACAGTAAGGTTGATTTCATACTGCATATTATAACCTTGCCAGGTCATAGGACATCATCACCCATACTGTGTTCCACCTACACTCAGTATACTAGATGTACATTCCTATGTCACAGGAGTGTTTTGCAACTGGACTGCTGGCAGAACCAACACTACTGAAGGTGTCTGAATAATACATGCACATCACACCAGTGCCAGCTACAGTAAGACAGGGTTAATTCATTGTACTCCCCCCTCATTGTAGTCTATACCACACAGACTAACAGAAGGCATCTGCATATTGAAGTATGTGAATGACTATGACCTAGGAGCAATAGCTGACTCAGAGTGTTGTGGAGAACATACAGAAGGGGCTTTGTGGGTGAGATGTGTGACATATGGCCACAATCTGACAGCTACATATTGCATTGTCACCGCTATGTTAATAACCCTGTACCCATGAACTACCACCTAGGCAGCGGTCAACATAATGGACAACATGTGTAAGGGATGCATCTGGGCAGTTGTCTTTCCTGTGATAGTTACGTCACCACACCTGTCAGGTAGTCGTAAGTGGCAACCCTAATCATGACAGTGTGCCATCCATGAATATAGAGATCATTGTTTAGCCATACTCAACACTCAAGTGACCCATATCAGATCACATATTTCCTTTAAGGGGTATTGGCCATGTTCAGATGGCCTACACCAGACTTCCCGATCCCCATCTCCACTATGTAACATGATGCATACCCTGAATAAAGCCATTTCCAACCAAGTGATGTTGGACATGCTACATGTACACATCCTATTCTCAAACACATACTTCATGGACATCCACCTTCCTAGTACAAAGATCACCACATGCTGGACAGATCCTTGTCCCATACACTTTACATACTGCTGCCATACTATGCATCCCTGTCCAGCAAAGCTGCACATTGCCCCTCTTTGTGACATGGTGTGATGACGCATGGTAAATGTATCCTTAACCCTGTGGATCAGTTATGTGGCACTGCTTGACCTGGCCCCAGAATCCCGCCTGTCAGCTACAGCTAGGTAACCTTTCATCCTAGGCTCATACATGGCCCAGGACATATAGCCTACTAGTTGACTTTGACTTTACATGCTATAGTTGATATCCATCCCTGCAAATACCATCAGGCTAGCCAGTGTCCCATGTGTATCATGTGTGCAACACAGGTGATACATGGCAGGATGTTGAACTGCTGTACGGTGCCATGTAGATGTATATGGCAAAACATATACATGTAAACCTTCCATGAGCAAGTCTGCAGGGTCACAGGTCATGTCCGTTAAGGCAGTGTAAGTCTTTATACGTGACATATACACAGCATCAAGGTTAACTGCATTAATGTGTACACATCCAGGCATGTGCTGATAGGTAAGAACACCAGTACAGGCAAACAGACATGCCCACATCAAGACAGGATCCACATGGAGTATGAGCAATGTAATCAGGTGACACACACATATATGGTGATAATATCCACTCACCATTGAGTGTCAAATGTGTGTGACACAAACATGTCAGTGGTGTCAGTGTCATGTACATTTGAAAAAACAACTATTTAATCATAATAAATGTGATACACATGTATGTTCAGCTGTAGCTCTGTACGTCTCTGTGAGTTACTGTGACCTGTCTCCATTGTAGAATATGAACGGCCAAAGCATGTGTTTGAGGGAATTAAGTAAGTGACAGTCTGTATGTATTTGTACGGTGTACTGTGAACTTTGAATAAACTCTGAGCAATGAGAAAATACTGAAAAACAAGAATCTGCTTGAAAGCAGGAAATGTGCCTTTTATGGAAGTGCATCCAATTTTCTCTCTCCGCCTAGCGATATGATGATGTGATGATGTTGTTCCTGGTTCTACTGATGACATCATCAGCGGTGCGACTACAAGGCTCACCCACCTGGATTCACATATCGCACGTCAAAAAGGTCATCGCATCTAAAGATCAACAGCCTCTACCTTTTGCAACTCCTGATTCTCCACCTATTGCTACTTGTATTCAAAGCCATACTGTACCAGCACCTGACAATGCCTGATGTTTATCCATTTGGACAACCTCACTCTCCAGAAACAATACAAGTGCAACCACCATTTCCACAAAAGCACTGCACAGCTATTTTGGTGGTTATTATTGTTGTTTTGTTATTTTTACTGTGGCCATTTTTATTTCCTGATCCAACTACACCTCATGCCAAACGAGCTACATGGCATCCACCTTTCACCACCTACCAAGCTATTAAATACACCTATGCATCATCCCTCAATGTCTCGGACTGCTGGATTTGCACTGCTATTCCTACTGTTCATGGGGGATTGATGCTAAATGTAGCCCCTTTAGGGGTTAATGAAACCTGGATGAAGCTGATCTACGATACATAAAATGTTATTTCAAAGGACAAGATAGCATTACAGTTGTCCCTCTGCCAAAAGGGAACTGTTTGTTTTCACAATTCGGGTTGTGTAACAGATTTCTCACCTATAAAAATATTCCAAGGACTGCAGAACACCGGGGATCACTTCAAGTCTATCAACATCACCATTAAAGTAAAAATTGTTATTTTGTGTGTGGAAGAAAAGCATATAAATGGCTACCAGGAAACTGGTCTGCCTGGGCTACCTAGTCCCGGCTATTCGACATGTATCTGCATTACCTAAAGGAAAAATTCAGAACGTTCGAGAGGTCAAGAAACCTGCCAATCCTGTAGGTCAAGTTGATGCTTCATGGATCTATCACCATGATTTAGCTCATGCTGGCACCAAAGGACTGTCCCATATGGACTTGGGTGATGATGTCATATCATGGGCTGATATAATTCCATCATACGGAGCAGTAAAATCAATTTGAAAACTGAGAAAGCTATCTAAATTGCTTGAAATATTAAGCAATGCTACATTTTCTGCCGTTAAACTAGTGACTGATAGTTCAACATGGGCATGGTTAACCAACCTGTTCTCAGGCTGGGGAGGTTGACTGTTGAAGTTGATTTTATTAATTGCAGTATTAGCAATTGTTGCTTTTCTTGTTTTAGTTCTAATCAAAGCACTGATCTTGAAATTAATGTCTTCAAATACTGTGAAGAAAGTGCCTAAGTTTTATATGCCTGCAGCTATGAATGTAGATGATGAAATGACAATGTTTTCCAATGATGAAAAGACCAGTAGCATGGTTATGTTAGATTTGGGACAAATGTATGATAGGTTAAATGGTGATGCTTACACAGCATCAAATGGGGGATTGCAGAATATGAACTGCCAAAGCATGTGTTTGAGGGAATTGAGTATGTGACAGTCTGTATGTATTTGTACGGTGTACTGTGAACTTTGAATGAACTCTGAGCAATACGAAAATACTGAAAAACAAGAATCTGCTTGAAGGCAGGAAATGTGCCTTTTATGGAAATGCATTTGATTTTCTCTCTCTGCCTAGAGATATGATGATGATGTGAATTGTCTTATGTTTACAGGTAAACCTTTGATTGGTTAATTGCCCTGTAAAATGTTATTTCAAAGGACAAGATAGCATTACAGTTGTCCCTCTGCCAAAAGGGAACTGTTTGTTTTCACAATTCGGGTTGTGTAACAGATTTCTCACCTATAAAAATATTCCAAGGACTGCAGAACACCGGGGATCACTTCAAGTCTATCAACATAATTGGTTCATTTTTATATTTTTGTACTGTCAGCAATATCACCAGTATATAAGGTTGTTTATTCCTTTGTTCTGGGGTCTCCGTGGTGCTTTCCATGAGGATCCCACACGTGTGTACTGTAGTTAATAAAAACCACTGAAGGAGAGAAAGTATTGTATTTGTCTTTATTTTCAAAGTAATGTGTAACGTAACACCATCATTATGTCTTCCAGGTATGCCATGTGCAAGGCTGGCACCTTATACCTGCTTGGAGGATGAGGGCTTCATCCCATACCTACATGATAATCATCATGTACTGTTCAGCCATGTGCCACAAGAAGCACAGCAGTGGGATGCCCTGTGGCAGGAACTTCGCAGGAGAGTTAATGATGTGGGTGGCCACAACTGCACATACCAGCAGGTGCACAGACACTGTACAGACCTAATTAGATGGGCAAAACAGCGTGCAAATGCAATCACCAGGGAACAAGGTACAACAGGTGGTGGGCCACCAACCCAGTCCCCACTCACATGTACCAAGGAGCTACTGGCCAACCTGGGGACACCTGCAGAACAACATCCACAAGCCTAAGCTGATATCGTGGAGGTGGGTGTCTCTCAACCACCAAGCCTGGAGTTGCCTGGTAAGTCACTACTGCACATATAACAACTATATTCCATATACTTACATGTGTCACTGTACATTATGTAATGTAACATCATATGCAAGGCATGTATACACACATGCCACATACTATAGTATGCTTCTCTGTATATGCACACATGTGCATACTCCATAGTATAGTCTATTGCACTGGCGTATGTGTTAACATGCACATTGCACCCTGTAGCTATCATACAGGCGTGGATAATGATCATACTGCTGTGTCACTCCTATTTAGGCACCTCTGGCATTCTGCTGCAACAACAGCCCATTGCAGGTGAGACTGTTATTATTTATCAGGCATGTTAATGCACTGATCTATCTGCCATGTGGCCATTTACCACATGTACACATAATGTATGGTCCGTTCACAATATACAGGCCGGATCTGCAATGCATCACAATGGCTACTCATGTGCAATACTTGCAAACTATGTGAAACACCAACATGAAACCTCACAAACTGTCATTGCCAGATGTGTGGACAGCTGTGCATACAATGGTGGAGGTGTTGTTCACTGTAGGGACATGTACTACAGATCAGAACTACATATGTGGGGAATACAAACAGCACTACACAGTGAGCTGGAGTATGGCCAGCCCACAGGATTCACCGGTGTGGATTATACCCCTGCTATGAATGTCACATAATGTGATGTGCTATCTGACATGTCCATGACATCTAGTGGGCTGGCTGCAACACTGCCTAACTATCCTGAAAAACATATCCCACATACCAAACATACCACCCTTTGTCTGCATAACCCTGTTGTCAGTGGAGCATATGACATCTATGGGTGTATGTCATATGGGACAACACAGACATGTGAAATAGATGCCAGTCACAACCATTTGGCCAACACATGTTCACACGTGGCCATGGAGGATGGCCAGAGACATGAAGCAACACACACAGTAGACGTGATGTGTTTGTGTGTACACCCTGTTGTACATTGGCTCCACATGGTCCAATTATGGCCTTTGTGTAATGGTTATATTGCAGATGTCGAACACTAGACATCCTACAGGCCTGTGCACATCTTGTGTAGGCGTGACATCAATCCACCACATAAGATGTGTTGAACATCTTGAGTGTGTCACGACATGACAGCAGTCACCTGTACAGTATCCACATACATACACAGACAACCACATCAGCCCACAGATACAGTACATTCCCCTTGCTGGTGTTGGACATCACTGTCATCCTTGCTCCTCGTGTGTGTGTGTGTGTGTGTGTGTGTGTGTGTGTGTGTGTGTGTGTGTGTGTGTGTGGTACACAGATGTCATGTGGGACATGGTTTACTGACGAGTTTGCCATGTCTGGCCATAGTTACCAAGCAGCAGTAATATGGTTGCAGATGTGCAGAGGTGTCATCCATTTACCCGTCATTGACCTGTGTCACACATTCCACATCATAGTTTAGTGTGTATACACCTCAGTGATGTGGGTCACATTCCACAGTATATATGTATTGTATCTGAACACAGTCATGGCTATGAACTGTGTCTGTAACTCACACACTGCATAGCAAGAGACGCCTCATCATTCCCTGCAATGGCCATGCACATCAGCTAAATGTGCAGTATATCTGTAGGGTGGACAGACAACACGGCATTGGGACACCATTACTACACTGTATATTTAACAGGACACCATTGTGTTAAACATGTATGCATGTTATTGCACACATCAGCAGATCACATCATACTACATGTGATTGTCAAGGTCATATGCCACACATCAGGCAGGTGTACTGTTAACCTGTGCTGGTCTGCATGGTGTAACACAGGGATGTATGCTAACTACCACTATGATTGTGTAATTTGCATGCCTTCTGCTATGACACATGCATGCTGTTGTGTGTACCCCAGGGATGTATGATAACTACCACTATTATTGTCTGAGCTGCATGCCATCTGCCATATCACATGCATGTTGCATGCCTTCTGTCATAATACATGCATGTTGGGTGCCATAGCATGTGTCTGTGTGTGTGTGTGTGTCTATTGTATAGATTGTAATGTACAGTTCTTGTCTGCCCCTCACAGGTGATGTAGGTGCGTTCTCTTCCTGCGGTTCATCTGATGTTAGTGTCCCCACAGACTCTAGCAGTGATGATGAATGTATGATTGAGGCACAGGCAGGGTTGTCATGGGCTGAATCTGTGCCATTGGTTGCCATTCCACCTATATACCCCTCATCCCAGCACACAGTTCTCATGCCAACACATACCCCATTACCAGTGGCCATAGAGGAAGGACAGTTGGCGTGTGGTAGCTTAGAACAGGAAAGTGTGGAGGCTATGGAAGGTGTGCCTGTACACCATGGTGTCAGCCAACTGACTGGTGATGCCCCACACAGGCATGTGGCCAGTGCTGCTCATAGGAGGACCTCTGGCCAACATGCCCCTGCAAGACAAAGCACAGCAGCAGCTGGTGTCACCAGACGCATGTTTCAGGCTGTAATGGAGGCACAGGCATGTGCTGAATGGTACAACAGAGAAGATCAGAGGCGTCAGAGGGCTGCTGTCTGTTCTTTAAACAACAACATCCAGGCAATGGCAAATGCTCAGCAGCAGATTGCTGAAGTTTTGGATAGATGATTGGGTGACATGGTTGGAGTCCTTGACCGTGGCATGACAATCCACGAGCATGAGCTGTCTGTGCTGGAACATCTGGTAGGAGTGAGGCGTTGGCCACGTGGATGTAGGCCAGCTACATCACCTGTTTCAGTTCTATGTGAATGAGCTAACTCACATGCCCACTCCCATAGTGGCGGTAACAGCAGCAGTGCAGCTGGTGCTGTGCTGTCCACACCAGGACACAGCAGGCCACATGCACATGACCCTGGATGGTCCCAACAGGGACACGATTCCAGTGGATGTGTCATCAGACAGTACCCAATCTGCACCTCTGCCTGGTAGTGCCCGTGCAACCCCTGGCAGGCACAGGTTACATGGCCGTGGCCAGACATCATGAACTGTAAAACCTGGCCTGTACAGTCCACAGCTGTCAATAATACCCCTGTGTAAGCCAGACACATTCCAGAACTGTGTGCATACATACACGCACACACCGGAAACATATGTAGGGCACCGCAACACACACATGCATAACATCCATACATGCCCAATTAGATCAAAGGCCCTAACCCACACACATGATGTCATCCAATGGTGCAGCCTAGGCCTCTGGCAATCATTATCACCCTGTGCATATGATGATGCCTGTGCCGCATCCCTGTCTTTCACACCATTGGTGCAAGGACATGCTCATATGGTCTGATGCACAGGGTGAACAGACTAGGAAGATAAGTGTAGATTACAATTGTTGTGTACTGTTGACAGTCAGCAGACATACCATTTAGTACAGGTTTAGAATGCATTTTGTACTGTTAACAGTATGTGTCTTGTGTAACAACAGTAACTGCATGTTGGTCATGATGTTCTGCTTTCCTCCTTCAGGACTAATTGCATGTGCCGGTGGATGTCAGTGTTTGCAATTAGTGTCCCATATGTAAATGTGGACTACTCACAGGTATGTATGAAAATACCAGCATGCACTTTGTAGCTTCCACATCACAGTTAGAAAGTCCCACATTCCAAACACGTCTACAGATCTACTGATCCAAGACCATGATAGCTGTGTATTAAGCTACTGTGGCTGGAGATGGTACATCCATACTGGGTGACATCACAGGTACAGTTACATGGAGTGGGGAAGTAAGAGAGCGGTCTAGCTGATGACAAGGGTAGAGGCCAGTGGAAAGCGTGATGCCTCATTGGGAAGCAGTAATACATGTTCCCATGACAGGATGCGAACACACAACTACACCCACACAGTCAGGTATTCACACACATGTATTCAGAGACACAGTAACACACCCACACACTCACAGATTCACAGACACAGTAACACACACACACACACACACACACACACACACACACACACACACACACACACACACACACACACACACAGAGTTGCTAGTGTTGAGGTGAGGACTCCTGCGTATGTGCAAATCATCATTACAGTACTGTGCACTTACATGACGCGCCACAGAGATTACACATGTATAGGTAGTCAGTATGGCCTAAGATTGAGGACATCAACAGAGATAGTAGATTGCATCGCCTGGATGGGGGGAGGGGGTCTTATCAGTTCATTATGGTAACATACATCCTCACTCCAAGGACCAGTCAGCCATACATACATACTTACACACACACACACACACACACACACACACACACACACACACACACACACACACACTGTGGCATTCACTATTGAATACACCTATGTCACGCACATACAGATACCTCACATGTGTGAGATACACATTCCTGCCTATGTCCTGCTTTCTACATTGCAGTCTGTACAAATGTGTACAACAGTGTAACAGTGTACAGGAGTGTGAGTAACAATTGAGATGTATTCCTCACCATACGTGACATATATGGACACACACGCAACCACACATGCCAGTACTGTGAATCAAGCACCTGCCTATCTCAAGATATGTATGACAGACTTACAGCAGTATTGCATGCGTTATAAAGTGTACTGATGCTTCCTTTGGCAACTGTGCTGATATATATGCATACAGGAGGTCTTAACTGTTACAGGTGTCAAGTGATTTACCTTTGGTGTCACCCTGACCATTGTCTAAGTTGTGTGTGTTCCCCTTCAATTAACAAAACCATAGCTTAGCGGTTACACAGGTTATTGTAGGACTGCTTGTGACACACCTGTTAGCTGTCCTCAGCAAACATCCATCTGCAAAGATACCCCACCACTTAGTTATGTCCACACATCTGTCCATACCTGAAGTACATCTTTCCATACTTTCAGCATATCAGCATATACAGTTGGCAATGTTGAGGCTGCATTGCAACTGCATGATGTACTATGACACGTCACCTGAAAACAGCAACTGCACACGCATGGTATCTGAATGCGTACCACTACATGTACATGTGTGTAAGTCCTACATTCCTGTCATTTGGGCATGTTTGTAGGCATTGCAATTGGTGGACATGTGTAATGACATGCATGACACATGGACTATGATATGATAGGTGTCATGGGTGACCAGTACAGAGGGAATGTTACCTCTGTCAACATTTATATCATACCTTATGTACTGTTAGCATTCAGCATCCATGGACTTACCTTCCATGTGCATGTGTGTAATGGCTGTAGCCACCTGTCTGCACAAAGGACAACAACAGCTATGCTAGTTATATATATGTTGTATGTGTGTGGCATGTACATATCCAGGGCAGGTACATGTATGTCATATCCAAACATGAGGGTGTTTACTGTTGTACAGAAACAGTCATCTGTTAATGCTGTAAATAACCGAGGGCCCCTGGTATGTGTACAGCTGACCTGGTTACAAACAGTGGTATAATTGCAATGCACATCACCTGATGAAACTGTGTCATTACATGGGTACTCTGCACAGTTGATGTAGAGATAGGTACAGTCCACTAGTCAAAGTTCATATAATGTTGTACTATTATATGTCCTACCACATGTATGGATGTGTGTTGGTCCGAGGGCATGGTAGTGTCTGAGGGTTACATCCTAGAATGCAGCTTTTGACACTGTGACCTGCACCTGACTCATCTGTGATGCCTTTTGTGGGAGTACTGGTCAGTACATGTGAGTGGTCTTTATGTATGTGGGGACACCACCACCTGTGTTATGGCCCACATGTCTGGTTCTGAGGTATATGGTGGTAGTGCTATTGTGCACTACAGAGCCTTCAGCCAGGTGTTCCTCACTGCACAGATGTCAGTATTCCCCATTGTTGGATCTACAGTGAGCAGCTGTGATTACGAACACTGCACATCTAGCACTGGTTAGCATAAACATACAATGCAGTTGTCTTCTAGGTGTCAGGGTGTTATCCTGTGTTTAGGACATTTGACTTGGAATGGCACTATATGGGCGAATGCAACCTAGGTATTATCCCCACTCCCTTGAATAATGGATGCATGTGATATGTGACAAAGGCCTGTCTACTTTCAGTCATGTCATCCCAGAATGACAAACACTGGACAATCTCGTAATTACAGCAGGACATTGACTCATTGTGTTGGTCAAGCAGTTGCCACTCCTAGCAAGACATCACTGCGAGTGGTAGTATTTTACTTGGTATAGATTGGTACATCTAAGGTGACGGACAGCAGCAGACGTTGTGTAGAAGACCGGTGTCAGATATATGTAGTGCAGCGTTCCTGCTAACAATGACAACTACTAACACTGGAGTCCATTACAATGTGTTCTTTATGTCTAACTGTAATAGCATGGCCACTGTGGCCTTCCGTGTTTAGAATCAGAGTGCATTCCAAATAGCCCTGTGCTACTAAGTGTATGAGCATGTCCAGTATAACCTTGTGTAGATGGACACATAGTGCATTCCGAACAGCCCTGTGCTACTAAGTGTGTGAGCATGTCCAGTGACACCTTGTGTCGGTTATGTGCCTCTATGTGTAAGGGCATGGCCATTGTATCCTTGTATAGTGATAGTAGTCGCCCATTCCACAGATGGGCATACTCCAGTTCAGGATGGATTACTACTTTAGACACACAGGTTCACAGGTATGTACATCTTAACTGCCAGCATCCTTGTTGATGTTTGCATTCCTAGAAGGTCATAATGACAGCCTTGAAATGTGTAGTCTCTGTGGTGTGACTCATAACTATGTAGTATTGTAATAGTGATCTGTAGATAGGCAGGTGTTCTGATCCCACCACTGGTGTGTGTGTGTGTGTGTGTGTGTGTGTGTGTGTGTGTGTGTGTGTGTGTGTGTGTGTGTGTGTGTGTGTCTCATCTGCCTGAGGACATAATAATGCTTTTAGACTGCTCACACTCCATACAATTCCTATGCCCAACTTTGGCAAGGCTGATGATGTCACCCACCTAGAAATACACCTCTGGGAGTGCTGTGACCCAGTAATCTCAGTAGCGCATTCTGTAACTGCGTAATGCTGTAGTGTGATAAAGTAGTTAGGTCGGTGTTCTAATCCAAGACTTGCCAACTGTGTGTGTGTGTGTGTGTGTGTGTGTGTGTGTGTGTGTGTGTGTGTGTGTCTCCATCTGCCTGAGGACAAAATAATGCTTTTAGACTGCTCACACTCCATACAATTCCTATACCAAACTTTGGCAAGGCTGATGATGTCACCCACCTAGAAATACACCTCTGGGAGTGCTGTGATCCAGTAATCTTGGTAGCACATTCTGTAACTGCATAATGCTGTAGTGTGATAAAGTAGTTAGGTCGGTGTTCTAATCCCAGACATGCCAACTCTGTGTGTGTGTGTGTGTGTGTGTGTGTGTGTGTGTGTGTGTGTCTGTGTGAGACAAGTACAGTGCTTTGTAGAGTATGCACTCTCTGTACAAATCACATAACCACCTTTGTCAATCCTGCTGTTGTCACCCACCTAGGAATACACCTGTAGGAGTGCTGTAACCCAGTATTCACCGTAGCATGTGCCCTAAATGTGTATTGCTGCAGTGTGATACCGTATGTAGGGGTTCAAATACAGGACATGGCAAGTGTGTGTGTTTGGCTGTCAGAGCCTGTGTAGAGGTGGCTGTGAGTGTCTAACCACTGGACATGTTGGGGAGCGGATTTTGTAGTTTTCCTATATGGTGTCCATCTTATGACACATTGGCCACCTCACTAGGAGTACAGATGTCAGTCAGCCACAGGACTGTGTTGGCAAGCCATACCCCTACATCTGGCAAAAGCCTGGTGAACAAAGTATGCAACCCTACTAGTACCCGGTATATGTCCTGCACCCATGTGCCATACACAAACACACTTGCCTAGGATATCCCGCTATGTTGCTAGTACCATGCACATTGATGAGAGATAGTAGGCATGGTGTGAATGCAGTGGGCTGCAGAGGACATGGCACACTGTACAGCGGTACAATAGGCACATAATTGCAGAAAATGTGCCTTCACTATGTTCCCCACTGGATGCCTGCAACATATGTGGTGCCATCAGATGTGATCCACAGAAGCCATACAATGATGTACACGTGCTCTGTATGGACCAATGCCACTGACACCAGGGAATACCTGTATCATGCTCTCAATGCAGGTGCAGGGTCGACCTGCTGACTATAAGCCGGTTTTGCCACACCAGGACAGTATTGGCATATCGGGGCATAACAGTCTGTGTACACAGCATGTGCCTGCCAAACCAGGTACACCTGTACATGTCACTGTACAGTATTGTAGGACATGCACATCTCAGGCAATGTCCATGTGAAGGACTATCAAACACAGACATGGCATGCATTGCAAAGCTATGGCCATACACATTGGTAACCAGGAAGTCAGGGCAGATCATGCAGTACCCATCTGTGTGGGACATTGCAAACACTACACCCCTGTACCGCACTGCAAACCATTGTCAGGTGGTGCGATGCCAAGGATTACTGCTCACCCAGCCTTGTACAGCCATCCTGCACAGCCAACCACTGCACACCCATGAAGCAATGCATACATGCATGTCAGTACTGGTACCTTGTGTCTGCGTGTGGGTTATGATGCTCCCAATCACAGTCACTCCCAGTATAACCCTTGTTGGCATACCAACAGATGTCAAACACTTTCACATGCCCTAGCCCATAGAACCTCCAGATATCCCCTGTGGTGCATGTAGTCCTGTGCATTACTGCAGTGTGGCAAACTAAGTAGTTAGGGTGTGTATTTGTAGCCCTGGCAAAGAGTGTCAATGCGAGTCCATTAGAGAGTGTGGTTGTGGTGACAATGGCATCCGTTCATGTGGACAGCCATGTGTGCTACACCTAATGTATGTCTCAATATCTCTATTGCAGATGTCTCTCACCTACACACATATATGTTCTTACAGCACAGCAACATGTCAGCTTTGTCGCACATGTAGTACCTTCATGCACATGTAATAGTAATGACTAGTCAGGGTTTTGACCCCTGTACTGTTGAGTGTGTGGCAGACGATGCTTAGGGTTTAGTCTCCAAGCCCTTCTCTGGTGTACTTTGTCTGTCCCTCCCACACACTCTCTTGTGGATGTGGAGGTGTACACCTGCTCAGCAGCAGCATGGGTATTGTAAGTGATAGACATGATCAGGTGATGACCTCTGCACCTATTGCAGTCCTCCTCTAGCTGATTGCATGTGGAACAGCTGTGATGGTGTTCCCATAGCCATTCTCATGATAAACACAGTACACTATCTAGGAAGATCATGTTGGTGTTAGGCCATGACAGTCGCTGTGAGTGGTACCTGGATGTGGTGTTCTGAAACAGCATCACAGATGATATCTGGATGTTCCTCAAACATCATACACAGTGGGAAATAGCCTAAAGACAGGAGGGTGATTTGCCACACATGACTACAGCATGTAAGTGTAGCTATGTTG